>NC_061106.1:22347111-22367111 GCF_015104395.2 Macrobrachium nipponense
TGAGGATACAAGACACAAATGACATATGACAAAGGACAGGATGCTTACGTCGTACTTCACTTTTTTTTTTACCGACTGTCCATTTACCCGGAGGCTGTGATTTAGATCAGAGATTTCCCTCTCGTTATTCCGCTTCGTAATTAGGCGTAGCACAAGATCGTATTCCACTATAATGTCGCTCCAAGCGGAGATGGACTCCTTAAAGAAAAGCTGCACATCTGTAATTCCAGCTACAGACGAGAGCGTAAAGGGGATCTGGGTAGGGAAGAAGAACAAACTAGGATTAAGGCTTTTCCTTCTATTTGCTTCATGCTTCGAGGCTATAATCACGAGTGTAACTGTCATAAAGCATGTTATTGCTCCCACAGAGGAAATTGCGAAGACTCAAGGCGGTAATGAAAGTCTCTGTAAATCATGAATAAGCATTAAACATAGGATATCTTTTTTTTTCGCCAGGCATATCTGGGGTTTCATGCAAGGGTAGGGTGCATCGTGAATAAACCTAAGTTTACTCGTGATTAGAATGCAAATATTTAAAGTGGTTCACAACGTAGACTTGCAAATTCATAAAATATACATGAGCGTGTATCGAAAAATTTATCAGCCCTCTATCATAGTCCATAAGAATTTGATATATATGTGTATATATATATATATATATAATATATATATATATATATATATATATATAGTCTATATATATATATATATATATATAAAGGTTTTTGACACGAAGGAAAAAAATGAAAAGCGAGATAGTCAAGAACTTTCGGTCTAGACCGAAAGTTCTTGGCTATCTCGCTTTTCATTTTTTCCTTCGTGGCAAAAACCTTTATTTATTATGCATAGCATCACGTTTTAGTTACTTCGTGATCAAGTTATTTATATATATATATATATATATATATATATATATATATATATATATATATATATATATATATTGCTACGTTTATTGATCTTTTCGTCTACCCAGCATTTTAGTAATTATTTTGATTTGTAAAAAGGCAGCCATATTCCTCCAAATATCAGCTGATTTGGGTGGGAAACCAAAGCTAGCCAGCCAGATGTAGAATTTCTGCGAGAAGGGAGAAAATAGACTCTTGTCAGCTTTAGGGACGTATCTCAAAGGAAGGATGTAGGCAGACTGATACTTCTTAGGCCTATATCTTAAGCTCTTTTTCATGTGAACCCTCTGCTGGCTGTATGTTCTGTTTCCAGGATTGCCCTGCTCCTGGGGGGGTTAAGCTGACCCCCAACACCCATGAGAGACACCTGCGATCTTTCTCAGTCGACTGCAGTCATAACCTCGGACGGATGTCCAGCCAGCGAGCCTCCCACACTTAAGCCTAACGGCTTTATTGACGCGCCCAAATCTGAGACCAAGCCGGACGCCGCATTTTTCCACAAAGGTCCACTGAACATGGCATCCAGGTACGTCTAAAGTGTAAACTCCAAACCAGCACCTTTTACTACCATACGACTCTTGCTAATTCCATTTCCAAGTCTCACTTTTATCCCTCCTACATCAAAAGCCCTTTGTCCTCATCGGCCACGTGCTTCCCCTTGTGACTTGTTAAAGACTAAGTCTTCAGTGCATACCTCAGTTAAAATTAGAGTTCCTTTTCCCCAGTGTTAGAGAACTGAATAATCGTAACTTGTGCAAGAAGTCCTTTTTCTTTTATCTTGTCTAATCTGGGATCTTTTTCCAGATTCCCTGAGTCACATGTCAAGTCTGTCCGCCCGCAAGTGCATTACCGCAAGATATCGAAAACCCAGCTTTTATTACGGAATCACATTTTAGCCAGCTATCCATTTGTGAGAGACATATGGTCCCAACATGTGGACACGCTGCATTTACTTTTCTCCAGGCCAGTGAGGGCCTCTTGTAAATAAATAGATGTAAAGTAATTAGCTGAGTTTCTGGCGACCTTCTCCTCTAGAGTAAATTATCACTGTAAATCCTTTTTATGGTAAGTTCAAGTAATTCATTCTATTTTTCCCTCAACTATTCCTGTTTACGTATTGTAGTCCTTTCAAGGCCAGGCTCATACGTAACAATATATATATATATATATATATATATATATATATATATATATATATATATATATATATATATATGTATATATACATATATATATGTATATATATATACATATATACATATATATAATATATATATCATATATATATATATATATATATGTATACTATATACATATATATATATGTATGTTATATGTATATATATGACTGGTAAAAGTGTTCTGTAACAACAGAATTCCATCTAATAAAAGGAGCCCATAAAAACACCAAAATGTAGAGAGAAAAGTACTATATTTCAGAGACTGCTGTCTCTCTTCAGGTATATGAATGAGAAAAGTTTACAGAAAAGGTGGTATTTAATACCAAGAGATTCGTCCACAAGTAAGCCAATTTAGGGGGGTCACCCCCGCTGATAATCTTCCTTTAATCTTCTTAAGCGTTGGTTGAATGAACACTGCGTCGACGATGTCCGATGTCAATTCCCTTTTGAGATGTTTCATTACCTGCTTCTCTTTTATTAAGGGCCGATTCCATCATTTGACTCTTGTACCAGGCGTTCCCTTGCTGCTATAAATTACACGTGACATATTCCAGTTTATTCTATGGTTATGTTCATTTATATGATTGAAAATAGCCGAGGTTCTGTTGTTCCCATACCTAACTGACCGTTTGTGTTGTATTAATCTCTGGGGAAGTGATTTACCTGTAAATCCGATGTAAGATTGTCACAGTCCTGGCATGGGATCTCATATACCCCAGAGTCTTTGGGCGATGTCTTTTGTTGGACGTTAATCAGGATTTGGCTAAGGTATTTGGGTAGGTAAATGCAAAAGGGTTGGATTTCCCAAGGGTGTGAGTTACTCTCTTAATCGTCTCCAGGTGGGGAATTTTATTTTATTGTTGGGTGTGTCTCTGGTCTTGTCTTTAGGGGGTCGGTAGAAAATTACGTTTTGGCTTTTTGAATTGCTTTTCTCAAATTATATGGTCAGGATACTTTAAAGATGAAAGTTGCTTGCGAATTAGTTCAAATTCTTTTTCCAGGAAATCTGGGGAACAAATTCGTAAGGCTCTTAAGAATAGGTTGCTAGCTAGACCTATCTTGATAGTATTGTCATGATAGCTAAAGTAGTGAATATATGAAAGTGAGAACGTTGGTTTTCTGTATATGGTAAATTTGTATTCTGTCGTGTCTCTGATTATTAAAACATCAAGAAAAGGAATTTTGTTGTCTGTTTCCCATTCAACTTTAAATTTGATGCTGGGCACTAATGCGTTTAATTTTGAGAGGAATTCATTAAAATTACCCCACTTATTATCCCAAAATGTTAGTATGTCATCCACGTATCTCATCCACAGCATGTTTTTGGGTTTTATTGCATTTATTACTGTAGTTTCAAAGTATTCCATGTACAGATTGGCTAAAATAGGACTTAAAGGACTACCCATACTACACCCGAACTTTTTGCTTGTAGAATGATTCCCCGAATGAAAATACGTTTATTAGATGCACATAATTCAACTAACTTTATTATTTTGTCAAGTGCCAAAGGGAAATGATCTGAATAGGGGGATAATTTTTCCCTTAAAAACTGAAGAACGTCCTGTACTGGTACTTTTGTGAATAGGGAGTCTACGTCAAGGCTTAAAAGTTTTATGTTGTGAAGTGGTATATGTGCTTCTCTGAATTTGTGACAAAAGTCTTCCGAATGTTTGATGTGACTGGGAGAAAAAAATGCCTAAAAAAGGAGAAAGGAGGCCAGCTAACCATTTACAAATTTTGTAATTGAAAGCTCCGGCGCATGAAACGATGGGTCTGAATGGAAGATTGTCTTTGTGAGTTTTGGGAAGACCCATAAAAGTAGGGTATTTAGGATTAATTACTTTAAATTTCTCTAATAGTTCAATACTCTTTTTGTCTTGGCCAATTAATCTTACTTTCCGAAAAAATTCTGTGGGAAACGTTCGGAGGGGGATTTTTCGTCAGTTTTTCGTAAGTATTTGTGTCGCTAAGGAGCTGGTTGATTTTGTCGAGTAGAAGTCTTTGTCCATTATTACAATTTTGCCGTCTTTGTCGGATCTACTTATTATAACATCTAACTTTTTTAGCGAGTGGATGGCTATCATGAATCTGCGGGGAACAGGATATTTCTTATGAAGGTCAGTTAAAGCATTTAGTAACACTCCTTTTAAACATATCTCTTCACGGCTGTAGTTTTTGTCAGATAGAATTTATCAAAAGCCACTATGAAGTCTAGGTTGTTTTTGCGGTCTGGCATTAGGGCAAAGGATAAGCCTAAATTTAAAACTAAATGTTGATTTACAGTAAGGGGGGTGTTGGATAAGTTTAAAACTTTGTCTTGTTGTTCAAGATTATTCCATGCGCTATTATCTATTAGGTTATTTAACTTGCGTAAAAGTCTGTTGGAATGAGTCACGCTATTATAGGCAGCAATGTCGGAAACAGAATGAAATCAGATAACCTGTATACGTGGTCCGTAGTGAGGAGGCGAAGATTAGATTGAGTTCCATATATCACTCTGCGTAGCACGAGATGTCGTTTTCTCGTATTGGTGATTCTTTCTTCCAGGAAAATCTTGTGTGATAGAGGGAAGGGGTTTGATTGCAGAGTCCATCTCCCGAATCCGTACATTTTTGGAAGTACTTGTTCTTTGAGGCATTCTTCCAAAAGTGTTTTTGGTTTTTCAGCCGGGTGTAGTCTGTTCAGTTCTTTTTCAAACTTGCGGAAAACTGGCTTGACTTCTGGAAGTGAGTGAAGAATCGTGGAAAGGCTGTTGAATTCCATAATGGGCTGACAATGACTGGTAAAAGTGTTCTGTAACAACAGAATTCCATCTAATAAAAGGAGCCCATAAAACACCAAAATGTAGAGAAAAGTACTATATTTCAGAGACTGCTGTCTCTCTCTTCAGGTATATGAATGAGAAAAGTTTACAGAAAAGGTGGTATTTATACCAAGAGATTCGTCCACAAGTAAGCCAATTTAGGTCACCCCCCGCTGATAATCTTCCTTTAATCTTCTTAAGCGTTGGTTGAATGAACACTGCGTCGACGATGTCCGATGTCCAATTCCCTTTTGAGATGTTCATTACCTGCTTCTCTTTTATTAAGGCCGATTCCATCATTTGACTCTTGTACCGGCAGTTGCTGCTATAAATTACACGTGACATATTCCAGTTTATTCTATGGTTATGTTCATTTATATGATTGAAAATAGCCGAGTTCTGTTGTCCATACCTAACTGACCGTTTGTGTTGTATTAATCTCTGGGGAAGTGATTTACCTGTAAATCCGATGTAAGATTGGTCACAGAGATTAATACACACAAACGGTCAGTTAGGTATGGACAACAGAACTCGGCTATTTTTCAATCATATAAATGAACATAACCATAGAATAAACTGGAATATGTCACGTAATTTATAGCAGCAACTGCCGGTACAAGAGTCAAATGATGGAATCGGCCTTAATAAAAGAGAAGCCGGTAATGAACATCTCAAAAGGGAATTGGACATCGGACATCGTCGACGCAGTGTTCATTCAACCAACGCTTAAGAAGATTAAAGGAAGATTATCAGCGGGGGTGACCTAAATTGGCTTACTTGTGGACGAATCTCTTGGTATAAATACCACCTTTTCTGTAAAACTTTTCTCATTCATATACCTGAAAGAGAGAGACATGCAGATCTCTGAAATATAGTTACTTTCTCTCTACATTTTTGGTGGTTTTGTTATGGGCTCCTTTTATTAGATGGAATTCTGTTGTTACAGAACACTTTTACCAGTCATTGTCAGCCCATTATGGAATTCAACCGCCTTTCCACGATTCTTCACTCACTTCCAGAAGTCAAGCCAGTTTTCCGCAAGTTTGAAAAAGAACTGAACAGACTACACCGGCTGAAAAACCAAAAAACACTTTTGGAAGAATGCCTCAAAGAACAAGTACTTCCAAAAATGTACGGATTCGGGAGATGGACTCTGCAATCAAACCCCTTCCCTCTATCACACAAGATTTTCCTGGAAGAAAGAATCACCAAATACGAGAAACGACATCTTCGTGCTACGCAGAGTGATATATGGAACTCAATCTAATCTTCGCCTCCTCACTACGGACCACGTATACAGGTATCTGATTTCATTCTGTTCCGACATTGCTGCCTATAATAGCGTGACTCATTCCAACAGACTTTTACGCAAGTTAAATAACCTAATAGATAATAGCGCATGGAATAATCTTGAACAACAAGACAAAGTTTAAACTTATCCAACACCCCCTTACTGTAAATCAACATTTAGTTTTAAATTTAGGCTTATCCTTTGCCCTAATGCCAGACCGCAAAAACAACCTAGACTTCATAGTGGCTTTTGATAAATTCATATCTCAAAAACTACAGCCGTGAAGAGATATGTTTAAAAGGAGTGTTACTAAATGCTTTAACTGACCTTCATAAGAAATATCCTGTTCCCCGCAGATTCATGATAGCCATCCACTCGCTAAAAAAGTTAGATGTTATAATAAGTAGATCCGACAAAGACGGCAAAATTGTAATAATGGACAAAGACTTCTACCTCGACAAAATCAACCAGCTCCTTAGCGACACAAATACTTACGAAAAACTGACGAAAAATCCCCTCCAGAACGTTCCCACAGAATTTTTTCGGAAAGTAAGATTAATTGGCCAAGACAAAAAAAGAGTATTGAACTATTAGAGAAATTTAAAGTAATTAATCCTAAATTACCCTACTTTTATGGTCTTCCCAAAACTCACAAAGACAATCTTCCATTCAGACCCATCGTTTCATGCGCCGGAGCTTTCAATTACAAAATTTGTAAAATGGTTAGCTGGCCTCCTTTCTCCTTTTTAGGCACTTTTTCTCCCAGTCACATCAAACATTCGGAAGACTTTTGTCACAAATTCAGAGAAGCACATATACCACTTCACAACATAAAACTTTTAAGCCTTGACGTAGACTCCCTATTCACAAAAGTACCAGTACAGGACGTTCTTCAGTTTTTAAGGGAAAAATTATCCCCCTATTCAGATCATTTCCCTTTGGCACTTGACAAAATAATAAAGTTAGTTGAATTATGTGCATCTAATAACGTATTTTCATTCGGGGAATCATTCTACAAGCAAAAATTCGGGTGTAGTATGGGTAGTCCTTTAAGTCCTATTTTAGCCAATCTGTACATGGAAATACTTTGAAACTTACAGTAATAAATGCAAAAAAATAAAACCCAAAAAACATGCTGTGGATGAGATACGTGGATGACATACTAAACATTTTGGGTAATAAGTGGGGTAATTTAATGAATTCCTCTCAAAATTAAACGCATTAGTGCCCAGCATCAAATTTAAAGTTGAATGGTAAACAGACAACAAAATTCCTTTTCTTGATGTTTTAATAATCAGAGACACGACAGAATACAAATTTACCATATACAGAAAACCAACGTTCTCATCTTTCATATATTCACTACTTTAGCTATCATGACAATACTATCAAGATAGGTCTAGCTAGCAACCTATTCTTAAGAGCCTTACGAATTTGTTCCCCAGATTTTCCTGGAAAAAGAATTTGAACTAATTCGCAAGCAACTTTCATCTTTAAAGTATCCTGACCATATAATTGAGAAAGCAATTCAAAAGGCAAACGTAATTTTCTACGACCCCCTAAAGACAAGACCAGAGCACACCCAACAATAAAATAAAAATTCCCCACCTGGAGACGATTAAGAGAGTAACTCCACACCCTTGGGAAATCCAACCCTTTTTGCATTTACTACCCAAATACCTTAGCCAAATCCCTGATTAACGTCCAACAAAAGACATCGCCCAAAGACTCTGGGGTATATGAGATCCCATGCCAGGACTGTGACCAATCTTACAATCGGATTTACAGGTAAATCACTTCCCCAGAGATTAATACAACACAAACGGTCAGTTAGGTATGGGACAACAGAACTCGGCTATTTTCAATCATATAAATGAACATAACCATAGAATAAACTGGAATATGTCACGTGTAATTTATAGCAGCAAAACTGCCGGTACAAGAGTCAAATGATGGAATCGGCCTTAATAAAAGAGAAGCAGGTAATGAACATCTCAAAAGGGAATTGGACATCGGACATCGTCGACGCAGTGTTCATTCAAACCAAACGCTTAAGAAGATTAAAGGAAGATTATCAGCGGGGGTGACCTAAAATTGGCTTACTTGTGGACGAATCTCTTGTATAATCCACCTTTTCTGTAAACTTTTCTCATTCATATACCTGAAGAGAGAGACAGCAGTCTCTGAAATATAGTACTTTTCTCTCTACATTTTGGTGTTTTTATGGGCTCCTTTTATTCAGATATATATATATATATATACATATATATACATATATATACTATATACATATATATATATATATATATATATATATATATATATATATATATATATATATATAATATATATATATATATATATATATATATAATATATATATATATATATATATATATATATATATATATATATATAGCTACACATATAAATATATATATCTTTCTGCCTGTAGAAATGAAACAGGGAAGACTTTTTCTTAACTTATCTGATGAAAGCTTTCTAACTCGATTTTCTTTCGGCTCAGTTTCAATCTCGCAAAATATAAACTTTACCCTATAATTTTCTGCTCAATTTCTATGAAATCCTTAAAAATGATTTAGGAAAAGACAGAATGACATACTGGTGTCAGTGGGGGAAAAAAAAATGGTCAACACTAAATAATCAGTGAACTCAAGGGTTTCATTTCATCAAGTCTATACATTAGGACGTCGATATCTTGTTCTTCAGTATATCTAATTTCTTTCTTTGCCGAAAGCTCGTTAAATCTCTTGGGTAAATCAAGAGGACAACAGAATACGATGATACATACTTAACGACCAATCTTTACCTCAGCTAACGAACGCACCTTGCAAATTATGACTTGGAAGAAATGGCAAAAGAGTAATCAAAGATGATTACTAGTTTTCTTCTTCGCATCTTAAGGTAGTCTTATTCTTCCTAATGACTATTTCTTATACACGATGACAGAATAGATGAAATCCACGAGATAGATCGCCGAAGATATCCACGTCGTGGCTGTCATAGCGTAGGCCTCTGCTACCTTGTTCTCGAGGACATATCCGTCATCGTACTGAGACATCCTCTGATTATGCCACCCACTGCTGCTAGGCCGATAAACATATTTATGTTTATCAACGGTTCCTGTGGGGAGGAATGGCTTTGTGAGAATTTTCATTCGTTAATATTGGATGATAAATTCTAGAACTGTTATGACGAAGTATCAGGGATAAGGAAAAGAGTTCTTTTCAAGGTCGAAATGGACCGTATCATTTCATTGTTTTATGTTTTTTGTGGATCTTCAAGCATAATTTCATATGAACTTCGAATACTTTCCCCAACCTCACCCTTTTTTATTGGACATACTGCAGACGTATATAGTTGAATGATTTCCAATCAGAAGCATTGATGAAGCACGAACTAGAAAAATTATTCCCCATTTCCTGTGAAGGAGTGTTTCCTATAGGCAGAAGTATTAAACTTATTATTATCTCTGGTTATCTTCTGTCTATAGGAAACACACCTTCACAGGAATGGGGAATAATTTTTATAGATCGTGCTTCATCAATTTTAAACTAAATTCCATCTCCACTTTGGTCTTTAGAGCACTTAGGAATGCTTCTGATTGGAAATCATTCCACTCTGAAACTGAATCTTTACAAGATTATTTTTTAATTAACTCGTACCCTACGGAGGTATTTTATAAAATGGTAAATAAATTTTACCTAAGTGCTCTAAAGACCAAAGTGGAAATGGCATTTGATTTAAAATTGATGAAGCACGATCTATAGAAATTATCCCCATTCCTGTGAAGGTGTGGTCCTATAGACAGAAGATAACTAGATAATAATAAGTTTAATACTTCTGCCTATAGGAAACACTCCTTCACAGGAATGGGGAATAATATTTTTATAGTTCGTGCTTCATCAATGCTTCTGATTGGAAATCATTCAACTATATACGTCTGCAGTATGTCCAATAAAAAAAGGTGTAGGTTGGGGAAAGTATTCGAAGTTCATATGAAATTATGCTTGAAGATCCACAAAAAACATAAAACAATGAAATTATATGGGTCAACTTAAACTTCACGGAAAATACCCCTTCCTTTGATGTACCAAAACTACCCATATACGCCACTATTACATATTTTTTAAAAATTAATTAGGAGACCGTATAATAAAATTATTGAAAGAGAGTTCGGAAGTCTCAAAGTTAATTTAATACCTATTAGTCCTCTCAAAATAGGCTCACTACTTAGTCATAAAGAGAATTTGCAACCGTTTATTTGATCCAATATTATTTACAAAATTACTTGCCCGGGGTGTCCCGGTACTTACGTTGGATCGACGAAACGCTTGTTGCAAGTTCGATATTCTAGTCATTTGGGAGTGAGCTACAGAATTGGCCAGAGGATAACCAACCCTGAACTTTCTAATATAAGAAATCATGCAGCTCTCTGTCAAATTGAAATTAACAAAAAAACATTTTTCGATAATAGTTAATACTCAGCATAGCCAATATATAACGACACTTGAGTCTTTACATATCAAGCACCTCATTCCTTCCCTCAATTCTAGTCAATCCTCTACTCAGCTTTTCTTGGCGTAGTCGAGATCTGGGCAAACGACGGTCCTACAGCCATTCCTGTCTTATCCTTCGCTTTATTAAGGTTAATATTCCTTTTTAATCCTAAATTGTCACCTTGTAAATAATTTTAGTATTTTTAGCTTTTAACAATAATTTTCATGAATACTTTAGTATTTTATGTTTTCCTTTTTAAAATAGCATGTAAACTTTAATTATATATTTTTTTTATAAATGTGAATTGATTTTACATTACAGACTGATGATGTGTCAGGATGACACGAAACGTATCACAATAAACTCCTTAATTGATCTTCTGAGTTTCGGTAACCCTCTGATGTCTACATGTTCGCATATATATATATATATATATATATATATATATATATATATATATATATATATATATATATATATATATATATATATATATATATATATATATATATATATATATATATATATATATATATACACACACGAGTCTGTAAACGCGCGTTAGAAGGGTATTAGACATGAAAGCGATGTCCTTTCAGACAAAAACTTGCATCGTAATGTCTTAAGGAGAAGCATTTTTTAACTAGTATGTTCTCTAGTTAAAAGATTGAACTCAGATACCGAAGAAACTGTAGCAAATATGCAAACATTCTCTGAAAACAACGCAAAAGACTATGTACAGAATGTTAAACATTTGAACGTTGGCCTTGTAATATCTTGTAGTAGAGTGTTACGGGAGTTACAAAGATTAGGATGTCTCAAAGACTTGTTAGTTCATCCGAGGGGGACACCGTGTGCTCAATTATCTCTAGGAGCGGGTTTACTGTTAGTGAGTTTAGAGCTACGACATTTTGTGTCTGTTCCGTTTAAAGATTTTCTACGCCACGAGTAAAGAGGATAAAAAAGAACATACTGACAATTGCAGAAATCGAAACAAGCCACTGATTGAGAACCTCTTTTTATTATTATTATTATTATTATTATGATTATTATTATTATTATTATTAATTATTATTATTACTTATTATTATTATCTAATTACCAAGAACGTTTGCTGGAGTAGGTCGTCTGCCCGACGAGATGGCAGATGAATAAGATGGCCGTGATGACGATACCCATGACGAACATGCCCGAAAAGAAGGTGTCGATGGCTACGGGATGGGATGCACTGAAGATGAGATCTGCTCCTTAAAGATGCCCATCGAAACTAGCAGGAATGTCTGTGGAGAAGAGAAAAGCATTCGAATTAGTTGGTGAGTTTATACGTATACAAACACATACACAGTACACTATATATATATATATATATATATATATATATATATATATATATATATATATATATATATATATATATATATATATATATATATATATATATATATATATATACTATGTGTGTGTGTTTGTATACGTATGACTCGCCAACTAATTCGAATGTCTTCACGCAAACATTTCTTTAACGCCTTAAAGTATAACTCATCTATAAAAGATTTATGCTGCATATTTTATATACAGAGGATACGAGTATCTCATGTATACGTATGGGAATATCAGAGCAGATATGTATGTTTGCATACACACACACACACACACACACACACACACACATATATATATATATATATATATATATATATATATATATATATATATATATGTGTGTGTGTGTGTGTGTGTGTGTGTGTGTGTGTGTGTGTGTGTGTGTGTGTGTGTGTGTATAAAACAATACATATATACACTCATATATATGCAAATATATAATGCTCTCATATTCCCATTATCGTATACATGAGATACTCGCATCCTCTGTATACAAAATATGCAGTATAAATCTTTTATAGATGAGTTATACTTTAAGGCGTTAAAAAACAGTTTGCGTAAAGACAGATATAGTTGAAAACTGTTCCAATTACATGAAAAACAACATTATTGACTAAAATAACGAATAAAATAATATTAGTGAAGAGAAAATTTCAAATTAATCGCTCTCTCGCTCTCTATTTGCGGCTTAGTATGTTAAAGTATATAAAAAATCAAATGTTTATCAGTATCAAAACTATTTAGGTTACCACGTGTTACAAATTTAGCAATCAGTTATCATATTTAATCCTCTTTCGAGGTAGAATTAATCCCAGTTAAAGTGAACTGAATATCAAAAGATGTTAGTGGCTTGGTATTTGCAAATACATGTAAATATACATGTAATCTATGTATAAATATGTAATATGTATGTTTGTATGTATGTAACTATTGATCTTAAACAATATAACACCCAGTTTACATAACAACTGTGGAAAAACAAGTAAGAGACGCTGGCCTTTTTGATGTCTTTATTAACCCTCATTTTCAAAAAACAGATGAACGCTATCACAAAACAACGAACAATATCACGCAGGTGGAAACCACCTGATGTTTTTGCACGAAACAAATTGGAATAAGTACAGACAGAAACCCATTTCAAAAGCTAAGACAAAAGAAAAAAAACTAAGTAATCATGACAGAGAATTAATTAGTAAATTTCGGATGTGAAACAATTGGAGAGCAAGGAAGACTAAAATCAAAATATGGATAAATTGAGAAACGAAATACAGAAGACTCGACGAGAAAAACATTAACTTTCTTAGAAAATATCCAGTATTTGCTTTATCTTTTTTTCTTGGGACTTTAAGAACATCAGTGGCCGAAGTGTAATATAAGAGGAATTGTAAAAAAAAAAAAAAAAAAAAGGAGGAACTTTATAATAAAAATAACTGAATTGAGAGAGAGAGAGAGAGAGAGAGAGAGAGAGGTGAGAGAGATGAGAGGAGAGAGAGAGGAGAGAGAGAGTTTACACTTTGATATCAAAGAAAGGTCCGGAAAAACATTCTTTAAAAAGAATTATCAAAAATTCAAGAGCAGTCAAGAATGAGGCAACTCAGAAGCGAAGATAATAAAGTTAAGTAGCAAAAATCAGGATTCTCTGGCTCCACTATGAAAGCTAAATAGCAGGATAAAGAAGCTAAATAGCCAAGAATATAGAATCAGAGAGCTAAGAGCAGACCTGGGCCTCCTCGTATCAACAAACAAAGAACTAAAGATAATCTACAAACCAGCTCCGACAACTTCAGGATGCCATAGGCGTTGCTGGAACGGTCTGGCCCTGACATCCTTATTGACACTTTTTCTGAAATAAATGACAAAAGATATGGATATATATATATATATTTTTTTTTTCATTTCTCTCCTATAAACTCGTTTACACCTGCGCTTAAAGATTGACGCTTTTGTAAAGATTTTAATTTCTCTCATGTATTCCTTGGTGACCAAAACATGGATTTTATATTTCAATTTCTGGAGGGTACGTGTACATATAAATATATATAAGAAACCAAACTTCATATCTTGGAATTTTCACTGTTTGTGGATTTGATGAGGAAGAAACGAAATGCACGATAACTCACACCGTTCGAGGAGAGATAACTGGATATTACGGCTTTTGCGAGACCAAGGTGAAAAGGAATGGAGTTCAAAACTCGAATAGACAGACATAGCTGCTACGTCTCGGGTGACTGAGAAATGCTGTCCGCCGGATGAAGTCATGATAATTATTCGCCCGAATACATTCGAAGCGCCTTCGTTATTTTCATAATTACCCCATCTGAGTGATCGTCGCTTTCATCGTTGCAACATTACGTAAAAAAGGAGTATAAGCATCACAGAGCCGCTTGGAGAGAGAGAAAAAAGAAGCCTAGACTAAGGTCACTAGACCGACCCACCGACAGGCAGGTGAAGCAATTAACCTAAAGAAACGAGCTTCAGAATATCTTTGCAAAACGAAATCCTCGTCGAAGGCAGAGAAAAGTCGCGAGCTCTCCTACGGAGATTGAAACACGTCGTGTTAATTAAGCGCGAATGTGATTTGTCTGAAAGGGGCTTCTGAAATAATGGATCGGGAAAAATCTCGGCAATTTTCTCTTTTTTTTTTTTTTTCTTTCCGTCGCGTCAAAGAGCAGCTGCTGCAGCAGCAGCAGCAGCAGCAGCAGAGGCGCAGTAGATGAAATCTATTTCAAAAGATGCAATACACACCGTGTGGACAAAGTGAATTGAAATAAGAGAAAAAGTGAGAGAAAGTGAGCGCGTGAGAGAGAAAAACAAGAAAAATGGAATCAGAAATGACTGCCTCGTTTCCACGTCATACGATGACATATAACATTTTTTTTTTTTTTTCATTCCGCTTTTGAATTTGTGTGTTTTTGACCTGGAAAATTATTCCATACTTGAAATGAAAGAAATCCTGTCAATTACTAATTTTGTTTTATTTTTTCCCTGAAATTTCAAAAGGGGCGCTTTAGCAATACGATACGACTGAAAACATGGGAGTCCGAGTCATTATTGGAAATAAAACAAACTTCAAAACCGGCAATGTTTATATTCTATTACTGCATTAGTAATGCTGTGCGTTCACAGTCTATTTGTTTTTCATTACGTAAATAAGCTCTAACCAAAAAGCTATTTACGAGCTGTTTAACCCGGATCATACGGTTTCAAATGTGGTTTACAAATGTTTTAGACTATGCATCGCATCTATTGACAGATAGATAGATAGATAGATAGATAGATAGATAGATAGAGAATAATTATTTTCGTCGGTTTAATAAAAACCTGTCAGTATAAAAAACTCTCTCCACCCATCTATAGTTCTTAATCGTAAATGAGAAACACAATATCAACGTCCATTGTGACCCTGGAACTATGCCATATGCATTTAATTACGTTTCTTTTGTAACTTAAAACCAACAGAAATAATTTGATATAGATTTTAGGCCAAAGGCTAAGCATTTGGACCAATGAGGTCATTCAGCGCCGGACGGAAATTGACAGGAAAAGGTTTAAAGGGTGTAAGAGGAGAAAAAAAAACCCTCGCATTGGCACTATGAATCAATTGTTAGGGGAGGGTGGAAAATAAGGTGGAAGAAAGAGAATATGAAACGAGGTACAGTAAACGGAACGAAAGGGGTTGCAGCTAGGGGCCGAACGCGCGGTGCAAAGAACCTCAAGTAGTGCTCACAGTGCACCGCATGAGGTGCACTGACGGCATTACCTCCCTACGGGGAGACAACAGAAATTAAATCAGCTTATCAGATAATATTATTTGATACAAGCACAGGAACCTGAATAGTGCATCTAACTTCTTTGATAGCTTTGACTGTATTCTCAGTGTCACCCATCCAGATAATGACCGGACCCGATATTGCTCATCTTAGCTCGTCGGTCGACCAGCGTTATATATATATATATATATATATAATATTATATATATATATATATATATATATATATATATATATATATATATTTATTATATATATTATATATATATATATATATATATAATATACTCTGAACTTCATCAACAAGGTACCTATATAAGATATAAGATTTGGCTCTAAAGAAAAATCATTAATTGCCATTATTACTCTTCCAACTGCAGAATCAAACGGGATTTTGTGCGAAAAACTAAAAAGGACATCAGTCGTTTCTGTATCTACATACTACGAGGCCCATCACCAGCTCGTCAGCCCACCTATACACAATATACCACTCCTCTACAAATCTGACATTTTCTTTCTAAAACCTAATCTGCACAATCTAGTCGACACTTATTGGGTTCCCTTTACCTCCCTTCTAGCACTTCCGAACAGTATTGTTTAGTTTAGGCGCTAAATCCTTATATCCCTGCATTTATAAGCTCTTCGGCCATTCTTTTTAAACTTCAATTAAACAAACCGACCATCTTGAAAGGACCGAGAATTATTCTTTCATTCATATAATCAGTACCTACACTTCACTTCCATAAAGGCTAGTAGGCTTAGCAATCCCCTTCATGCATTGCAGCTTTGGCTTCCGATAACATTCCTTCTCTCCCAAAACTCTTGTCTCATCCTATTTTGTCCTTCGTTAAATTTACTTATTCACAGTCGCCTCCTCTTCCTTTACAATCAAACAATCCCACACCTTCCTCATGACCCATTCCTAATCACACAGGATTTGGCCTACGCCAGGCAGCCTCGTATCGCCCGTCGGGTGACTCCTTCCCACATTTACCTCGCGGAAATCCGTCATCCTTGGATTGCAAAGAACGGTGACTTCGTCTTTTTTTTTCACATAAGGTGCCCTCCTTCCCTTTCTATATACCATTTCATATCCCTTCCCTTTTCTAGCCGTATGTAAAATATTATTCATGAACAAGGCAACAATCGTCTCTCATGATTATGATTTTGTAAGTCCACGACATTTCGATGGGAAGTATTCTGCAATTTGCGACGGGATTCTGCATAACAAGGCCATCGAAGTGCATTGCTTCTAACAAACTCATCTATAACGAAATATTCCGGACTGAAACCTCCTTTCCTCCGCAAAAGAGATCGGCGAAATAAATTTTATTCCATAAGCGGGAAGATGCGCCATTATTCATCCCCCAAAAGAGTTCTCGCGGAGCGTTTGTGCTAATTCCCGGGAAACCGAGAGATGGAAGCTCTCTCTCTTCTGTTGGTGTTTCCTTCATCTTTTCCCAAATATACTTTTCCCTCGTAATTTCGGTTCGTTTTCTACGGTCGTGAAGAAAAAAAACAAAAAATGTTGTTATTTCTCTCTTTTTTCATGCCCACTCTCTATCTCTTTCGTTGTCGTTAGTCTGCTCTTTTTAGTTATTATTATTATTATTTTTTTTTTTTTTTTTTTTTTTTTTTTTTTTGCTCTATCACAGTCCTCCAATTCGACTGGGTGGTATTTATAGTGTGGGGTTCCGGGTTGCATCCTGCCCTCCTTAGGAGTCCATCCTCTTCTTACTATTATTATTATTATTATTATTATTATTATTATTATTATTATTATTATGATTATTATTATTATTATTATATTATTATTATTATTATTATTATTCCAACAATATTCTACATGACGCCCATTTTTTAAAGCAGAGACTAATGGGTCGAGCAGCCTAATGCCCTTTTCTAGCCCAGGACAGAAGAAACCAAGAAAAATGAAAAATAAAAGTATACAGGTCCCCCACGTCAGGATATTTAAACGGGGAAAGGACGCAAGTCAGGAAACACAGAAGAAGGAAGTGAATTCCTTGGCAGTAGGATAGCAACAGTCACTGAAGTGTGTTCACTGAAAAGTAGCAATTTCCACGGAATATAAGTGGAAACAGGAGGCCTGAAGGTGTTACTAGGCCACCCGAGAATCTGTTTTCTTGAGCTCAACACAAGAGTGACCGGATGACTTCATATAGGAGAGAGAGAGAGAGAGAGAGAGAGAGAGAGAGAGAGAGAGAGGCTGAAGAAAATTCATCAAACGAAGTGCCTTAGAATAAATAGTATTAAGCGAGGTGACTAAAATGCAAGCGTCCAAAATATGACAGCAGTGTTCCAGAAAACAGAAGATTAAGCTCCACTGAACTTCGCAAAATGTCCGAATCTTTCATGTTTCAAGAAAAGATTCATAGAGCAGATTACGTTTTCAGATGCATGCCTTGATGGCTGATGTTTTTATTTTATTTATTTAACTTTTTTTTTGTATATCCATTTGGATCTCAAACTAAGGAGTAATGAAATAGAAACAAAAAAAATTACCTTACGCAGACGAAAACAAATCTCAATTTGCAGTGAGGTGGGTGGCCATTGATTTAACAAATTGTGTACCAGTTTTCCAAAGAGAGGAAACAAATAGAGAGCTCCCCCACCCCCCACCACCAAACCCATCTTCAAAACATAACGAGTATTTCAAAATAGAACTTATATAGCCAAAATAAAACTTCAATAACCCATATAGAGAAAAGAACATACGACAGCAAGAATGAATACGTAGCGATCTGAAAGGGACCGAAAGTTTGAACTGAATTGAATTGAATATAGAATTTAAGCCAGAGGCCAAGCACTGAGCTTTGCCATATTTCAGAGACAAACGTGAATTCACATGAACACAGAAGATTCATAGCAGACGAGGGAGACTACATTTTGTGAATAGAAAGCCGAACAGGAGAGAATCCGAGCAAGAAAATAAAAAGAGAACTGAGGTCTGAAAGCTTTTGAAATTATTTACGTTCCAGATTTCCCATTCAAGAAATATTTTGAAGGTCAGCTCTATTAGCCAAAGTAAAGGTAATTTGCGAATTAGATTAAAAATCAGAGAACAGGAATAACAAAGAATGTCAACCCACTGGTATGCGAAGGAGTGGAACAGAATTGAAGAGCATTCTTTGAACTTAGTGGAAGAGAGAAGATGAACCTGAAAGCCACCAAACTAACGAAAAATAAAACAAAAATAATGATATATTCAACAGCTTGAATTTATTCACGGCGGTGAAAAGTTAAACAAGGTAAAAGAACTGATAGAAAGCAGAACTGATGCAGAAGACGTTTAAATAGCGGAACCTTATGTTAGACTGAGTTAAATGCCGTAAAAGCATCAAGAGAAATGATACGAGGTTTTCTCAAGCCCTACACAGGTGGAGAGTAAGTTCATTAAAACCAGGGAAGCAGGCACCAGTAGTTCTTTCTTGAGAAGTTCTCACTGATTATCAGAGAGAGAGAGAGAGAGAGAGAGAGAGAGAGAGAGAGAGAGAGAGAGAGAGAGAGAGAGAACTAGATTCAACAAGTTTCAGAGTTAGGAAAAATTTCTACGCTTCCACAACAGCCCTTAAAACAATGTGAAGAAGTTCTGATAATATAAACTGTTCACATTTCCTTTACATAGAAATAAATAAAAAAAATATTAAAGATAAACTCTTTATACTGATACTGAGATCTAAGGCAAACACAGGAGTTAGCTTTTTTACAAATTCTTAAGGAATTATTGAGTGGTGTAAGCTTAACTGGTCGTTTTTGGCCTTTTGCGACTAGAGAGGAGCACAGTTTTGTGAAGAGAAATTTAAGTGACATATGATACAATCGAACAATCTCTATTTGCAACAAAATATAAAAGTTTATAATCACTATTCTTAGCTTGTTGAGTAAATGTTCATTGCACAAAGTATCATTTTAACATAGATACATTTACCGTTTTAATTCTCTTCTCTTTATATAAGAAAGAGTCGAAACAGTTTCATTCATATACCAATTATAACTGCAGACGTCGTTACTCCGGGAACTATTGCAAGATTCAGTAGGGTGAACTGAACATTCAACGAACTTGCACTGTTGCTAAACTTAGCAGAACGTCGCTTATTACAACTAACTCGGTATGCTTGTCAA
>NC_061106.1:22372111-22408445 GCF_015104395.2 Macrobrachium nipponense
TGATACGGTGGCAAATAGACCAGGACGTGATGTTGATTAACAAACCGTCAGAAGAAAGTATCACTCATTGATGTCGCAATACCATGGGACACCAGAGTCGAAGAGAAAGAGAGGGAAAAAAATGGATAAGTATCAAGATCTGAAAAATAGAAATAAGAAGGATATGGGATATGCCAGTGGAAATCGTCCCCATAATCATAGGAGCACTAGGCACGATCCCAAGATCACCCTGAAAAGGAATCTAGAAAAAACTAGACGCTGAAGTAGCTCTAGGACTCATGCAGAAGAGTGGATCCTAGAAAACGGCGCACATAGTAAGAAAAGTGATGGACTCCTAAGGAGGCAGGATGCAACCCGGAACCCCACACTATAAATACCACCCAATCGAATTGGAGGACTGTGATAGAGCAAAAAAAAAAAATAAATAAATAATAATAATAATAATATAATAATAATAATAATAATAATAATAATAATAATAATAATAATAATAATAATAATAATAATAATCACACCTTAAGCACGGCATTTGGATCGCCATAGAAAACTTATTTCACATGAAATACACGTTGCCATTTCATTACGATAAGAAAAAAGAAAGATGTGGCTTTCATTATGGTCACTTGGAAATTTTTAGATTTAAAATCAAAGTTATTATTATTATAATAATAGGGGCGAGTCATAGTTTGCAGAAAAATTAAACCTTACTAGATAAGAGTATGGTGACAGCCATTAGCTTTAACATACTGACGTAGGTTCATATCAACTAGTACTACTGAACGTATATACGTACTTGTCAGATAAGACGTGGCATCAACACATCTCTACAACTTATCGCATGCATATCACAAACAGGTTGAAAACAATCGCATACATATCGCAAACTTTTTTTAAACAGTCATATACTCATCACAAACAGGTTGGAAACAATCGCATGCATATCGCAAACATTTTGAAAACAGTCACATACATATCACAAACATGTTGGAAACAATCGCATACATATCGTAAACTGGTTGAAGTCATATGCACATCACAAACAGGATAAAAACAGTCACATACACATCACAAACAGGTTAGAAATAGTCACATAGGCCAATTATCCCAAACAGGTAGAAAACAGTCACTATACATCACAAACCGGTTGCAAAACAGTACCAAACATATCGCAAACTTCTTGAAAACAGTCATTGCACATACTTATCACAAGGTTTAAAACAATCGCATACACATCGCAAACTGGTTGAAAAGTCATATGCACACATCACAAACAGGTTGAAAAGTCACATACACTTCACAAACAGGTTATAAACAGTCTCATATAAACCACAAAAAGGTTGGAAACAGTCCAGACTTAATTAATTGCTTATGATATGTTTTACAATAGTGTGGACGGACGCTACTGGTAGCATTCCTTTAATCTCTTTTGAAAATGCTCTTCTTTGTTTCGATGCATCAACTTAATTAACATCTATCGATATACGCACTGTTATAAAATGAGCATAATTAGAAACGCGCTAACGATCTACAAGCATCCTTCGTAGTGTTAACCGTCACAGAAGGTAGGCAATAACCACGGAACTGTGTACATTGCGTACATGAAGTGGGGGGTCCCGAGTAGTACTAGTACCACTCGCAGGTAAAGCGAGATGAGGCTGCGACAAAGGAACGAATAGTTCTCTCTCTCTCTCTCTCTCTCTCTCTCTCCGAATTACATATGCAGATATCCCTTTGTTTCCTCTCGCGTCGTTTGGGGCGGAAGGGGGAAGCGGTTATTATGGTTAATGACGTTATTCAAGCTTATCTCTGGTGTCTGGTTATCTCTTGATGCCCTTCGTGCGGTGCCGTTTGGGCTTCATAACCGAATCAATGCTGTCATCTTTCGCGGCGATAATGACCCGATAACGGCTGGGGAAGAAAATTACGAAAATTGGGGAGCTGCGGAAGTGAAAGGATGCGCTGGCCAGTGGCCGGACTAGAAGGGAATCAACTTCATCTAAAATTGGCGAGAAGAATATTTGGTGTGTCTCCTCTTTCCGGACTACACAAAGCGTCTGCTTTTTTGTCTTTTATCGGCTTACAAACAAATATTACTTCAATAACATTTTTTCATAGTCAAAAATTATTTTGTATCTACGACATTTTCCCACCAAAATGAAGTTAATACACTCAGCTCTGACATTACTCGTTTATAAGATCTAACCTAACTTGAGAGTAAAAACAGCGGAAGACTCTTTTCACTATTACAGCCATTCCTATAACAAAAGTATATAACATGCTCTCAGGGAAACGAATATTTGAACATTAAAAATAATTAATTAGAATATAGAAATATATTATTTTATAATATCATTTATAAATTGCTAATATAAAAGGGAAAAAAAGACAAAACTTCAATTTTACTGTCTTGCTGTTACTGGACTAATTCTCCGTCTGTTTGCATAGCAGTTACCCAGACGTATATTCATTTCACTTTTTCCAACAAAGGCAATTTGGATTTATAAGAGGATTTCTTGTTTGACCTCCTCCCTAAGCTTTACTTTGCTGACGAACTACGCATTTTTCATTTAGATCCCTCGTCTATAAAGAGTTAGTGTATTCAGTTCATTTCGCGTGTCAGCATCCAAAAGTCAAAAATACATCGTGCATGGAAAATTGGATAGCTAACAAAGACGAGGAAACCTGAATTCGTTCAGAAATTTTTTCATAGTAGAGCTAAACACGCGGAGAAATTGAAAGGCCTTCCAGCTCTCTCTCTTTCTCTCTCTGACAGTCACTCAATGTATAATGGAGGAGTTGAGTAAACAACGTCAAGACGTTCTTGTTATTTATTTCGTCTTCAAAGAACTGACGTTGACATGTCATACAACGAAAGACGGAAACCGATGCATGACTTTCGAGCAAGACCGTGGGTAAACTAATCAGTCCGTACCGTGGTCTTATTGTCTTCATTACTCTTGGTCCTGCATCTTATTTTCACCGTGAAATGCGTAATTGGGATCTTGGAGAGCATAAGTCATTCTCTCAATCGATCTTAAACCCCTCTCACATCATGCCTCGTCTCCCTGTTCCCTGTACTTAGGCAGTAACTTTGTTTACCGTATCGGATAGGGTACACGACTAATAACGTATTTTTATTTTGTTTCTCTCCACCAATGAATAAAATCCTTTGGAATATAATGCTTATTTCAATATTTTCATTATTCAGAGTGCATGCCAGCATCGTTCCGGCTAAGAGATTAGCATATATATGTCAAAATTTGTCGATTAAAAGTGCAAAGTCCGATTTCAAGTTCATTTCACTTAGCGTTTTGTCGGTTTTCTCTTTTCAAAACATTAACCAAACAATACATGTGAGTACAGTTTCAATACATCATAATATTTAATTATTATTATTTTCTCTTTTTTTATTAAAAGTAATGGCTACTTCAGCAGCGTTACACTTCTAGAGATTCTTCTCTAATTTCCGAATAGCGGCTTTTTCCGTGCTACTTAAACAAGGCTAGTAGAGCGCCTACAGAGACCATGATCAAATACAAGGCCAAAATCATTATTATTATTATTATTATTATTATTATTATTATTATTATTATTATAGTAACAAGAACAGTAGACTAATAATAATGCCTTTCTACCAATGTAGCCACCGCCAGTCACTATCATTCTTCACTGGGAGGGGTGTGATTGTTTGTTTGTATGGTGTTTTTACGTTGCATGGAACCTGTGGTTATTCTGTAGCGGGACCAACGGCTTGACATGACTTCCGAATCACGTCAAGAGTGAACTTCCAACACCAGAAATACGCATCTCTGACCCCTCAATGGAATGCCCGAGAATCGAAATCGCGGCCACCGAGGTGGCAGGCAAAGACCATTCCAACCACGCCGCTGAGGTCAGAAATCGTCAAGCATTTCACAAGACCATCCTGATCCAATCTACATAATAATCAAACCTCCCTCACCTACATTCGACCGATTTGAAAAATTCCACGCTCCACTCGTTGGACTAGTGGTTTTCGCGCTCGACTACCAATCCGGTGGTCTGAAGTTCGATTCTCGGCGCCGCCAACGTGGAATTAGAGGAATGTATTTCTGGTGATAGAAATTAATTTCTCGATATAATATGGTTCGGATCCCACAATAAGCTGTAGGTCCCGTTGCTAGGTGACCAATTGGTTCCTAGCCACGTAAAAATATCTAATCCTTCGGGCCAGCCCTAGGAGAGCTGTTAATCAGCTCACTGGTCTGTTAAGACTAAGATATACTTAAACTTAAGTGCTTAAGTTTTGGAACGCAGTCTCTGTCTTTAAATGGCGTGAAATTAAAGACTTTCAGTATATTTTCTCTTTGCATAGTGATAATGCCAAAGCATCGGCAAAAGAGTGTTAGTCTAAATTGCGAGAAACAGCCTCCTTCTCACGTGCTGACAAGTCGATGTTCAAAAGTGTCGTGTATAAGAACGCGTAATAATCTTGAGGAATCGTCCGACTGGTTAAATTCTGCGGTATAATTTCTGTGAGGTGCTTATGTGAAAGTGAAAATTGGAATGTAAAATTTAGGCCAATCGCTGGACCTACGAGGTCATTCACCGTAACAAATAAAGTTGAAACAATTGAATTGCTAAGAGAGTGGAAAATAAAACGGAAAATGGAGAATACAAACAGAGGTATGGTAAAAGGATTCAAAGGAGTTGCAGTCATGTGGCAATAGGGACGCTACAAAAAACAATTAGTAATGCCTAGTACAATTCATCGCCTGAGATGCACTGAACACTAACCTTCCCCTCTATGTTGGAAAGTGAAATTCGACACGCGGCACATTCCTGAAAGTAGGGGTCGACAAAATTAATCGGCTCGTGAAACCAATGAACACATTGGCATCTTATAACATAAACAAAGCAATGTAATTTTCAGACTAGTGGAAGCGAGTCAGTAGTAAAATAGGGAATTACTAAGGTGGAAAATTATTCATTTTTAATTGTGTCAAGAACACGAATGACAAAAAATCCTTCCAAGATGTAGAAACTACTTCACACAAAGTTCCGGAGCTGCTAAGTTGCTTAGGTAATAAGCTTTATTCTGCAGAAGGAGGGGAATAACAGGCTTGCCTTACTTGATCTTACTTCCAGAAGTGACTCAGGATTTTTATAGTTCTTGTTTTTTAGTCTTAAACTAAAATCTATGTTAACCCTCTTCCACTGGGCCTGTACTTAAACTCATCAAATTGAATCATCTTCCGTGACGAAATAACCTTCTTAACAAAATACTGCGGTAATAGTTTTCCTTCACAGTTTCTTTACAAATCTGCAAATAAATTGTTAATGCTGAAAATGTCCTAAACTTTTTCCTATGCCTACTGTACCAAACTGAAAACATACGCAAGTTTCCCTTTCTTGCACGATAATACTTTTGTGGTGAGCGGTACGTGCATACACGAGATGATCTCGGCATTGATAAATCACACAAAATAAGTACAATATTTTTCCTCACTCCCCATAAGAATCTAGACCACCCAGATCAACTCGCAGAATGAGAAGAAAACGTATATTTATTATTCAAAAGGGGTTATTCCCCAAAATCCACTGACAATTAGTGTCTGTTCAAAGTCAAAGTTTCCTCAGTACTCTACTTTCGTCCGGTGTCGTGTTCAATAAATTGGCAAGAGATGCGTCATCAAGGGATATACGTGGCTGAAAGTAAGCATAGGTATCTTAGCCCTTGAAACTGATTTTTCCTCGCTGCTTTTTAACATTGTAAATAGCTCTGTCTTTCTTTTATATAGGGGCCCTTATCTTTAAGATTTTAACGCACTCCTATTTCGACGTTTCTGTCTGTGTATGTAACGTTTAGTTTTTAGGTGATTTGACTTCCAAAGGAGCTATTGTCATATTGCGCTATCACCAAGTACTTCAATGTGGTACTAACATGTACGAGACTCTTGTTCGCAATTATTTATTAGCCCTGAAAATGCAACCTCAGATGTGTCGAGAAAACCTCTTAATGCTCAGGAAGCCTTTCCCTGCTATTTCCTTTGTTTCATATTTGTTCCAACTTCGGCAATTATGTCAAGGGGAAAAAAAGAAAAAAAAAAAAAATAGTCGTGTCCTCATGGCGTCTCCATTATCTCTCGAAGGGGAGATCGTTGATTGGTATAATTTTAAAAAAATAAAAAAAAAATAAAAAAGTCTCCAGTGAACTAGAATCGATACAATGGAGACAAGCGATGTTAAAAAATTTACTATTGTCTGGTAAAATTACTCACATTAAACAATTATGGCATGTTGCCTTGAAAAATATATTTTTCTTGTTTTCCGTTTGTGTACATGAACATGTCGACTTGTTTTGTTAAGAAACAGAGAAAGTGGATCCCGACTTTATATCCTAAAATCCAGTTGACTATAATACGAGAGCAGGGCTTTTGTTGGGGAATAACAAAGAACTAGTAAAATACAGATATTTAATTCAACTTAAACCCTCTAGACCTTGATCTAACCTATATTAACACACGGAGTTGTTTCCTTACCTGACCAGAGGATGGACACCCCACATAACCAAACTTAGGATGCCAGATCCTGACCTAGACCACCTACCTAACCTGGCCCAGAGGGCCTCATCGCACCCCTTAATTAACCTAGGACCCCAGGTCCTCACCCAGACGCAGAACCCCTAAGCTAACCTACCCTATGGGCTGCATCCTTACCATACTGGGAGTAGGGCTTCGTCCTCTGTGGACCCCTAGACCTACCATCTGACCTAACTAGCTTACCTAATCAACCACAACCCTCTAACGTACAAATATCCTAGTGGACCAGATCCTTACCTTTGTGTATGATATTATTTTCGAAATATTCCATTAAACTTATCTTAATCTGAATCGAAAACTCTCAGTAAGATTGGCGTATTCGGACTGGTCGGGACTTTCCCTAGATCTTGAGGGCTGCTGGGCATCAGTGAGGGACGGTTAACCAGTTGTTCAACAGACAAAACTAACTTCAATGGAGGAAGGTGAGAACCTTCCAAGAAGGTACCTTTGAAGTAATCAACCAATTAATTATATCACCTTCCTTTCTGCGTTTTCAACTAATTCTCTTTTCACCACCACTGAACTCTACTACTTTCTTTACTTCCTGTTCTTGTTGTTTTCTGCTAGATTAAAGGGCCCATAGCCGTCCATTATCGTTGCAAGGCTTCTTCGATTGATACACAAGATTTTTCATTAAGTGATGATATTCTAACTTTTAGCCGTCGTCCTCTTGTTGGCAGATGACCAACATGTTCAAAGGGGGCTCGTGCGATCCCTGATAAAGTGTATTTTGACATATCAATCAGCCTGCAGAAGATCAATCGGCGACTCTCCTTTCCAAATATATTGGACATGCCTTATTAGTCACTATTACCCAAACTTTGATCGATCGTGTACCCTCACCCGGCTGGCACGTTTCCTACCACACGTATTCCTCGACACTGCTAATAGATTGATTGATGTATTAAACTTAGGTTGTCAAGCGAAAACACTGATTGATGATATATGAAATTCAGACTCTCAAGCCAATTGTTGAGGTACAACCCGGCCATGCAGCGCTGAAGAAGGGGAGTTTGCGTGTGTGGACAGCATGATAGAGGTCCAGAAAATAAAGATTGATGTAAAGGATGAATGGGAGACAGCCCCATATTGCACGATTAAGAAAGGTTAAACAGCAAGACTGGAAGGAAGAGGCTATGGGGTATATAAAAGTAAAAGCTAAAAACGTTAGTGCAGCCGGGGGTGGCGAGGAGACGTTACAGATAACATTGAGTCATGCCTACAGTACATCACGTGAGGTGCGCTGACAGCACTAACCCCGTACGGACTCGACACTGCTGAATCTTACCTTGATACTGTATGCTGTCTTCAAATTGAAAGAAGTGCTATACCAAGTAATTTTATTATCATAGTAGCATAATAATCGTCGAGTAGCTATAGAGTTCATGTAGTAGTGATGTTAGCAGGGGAAAAAATACAGTTGCCTTGTTTTTAAAGAACATGTTCTGTGCTGTTATTTAGTGACCCCAATCAAAAATTGTTTATTTCTCATACTTTATTTGTAATCATTGAAAGCTACAACTCGGCGTTATTAGAGATCAGACTTTTATGGGAAGTATGAAACCTCACTGAAACTTTATTATTATTCCTAAATATGATCTCTAAATGCCTGGTCTTATTGACACAGATATAAGGAATTCCCCGTGTTGACAAGATTCTCATTGTTCCGATTTAAAGTATGGGCTTCGGGGAGCCTACTCAAGTGTGTTTTCGAAAATAATAAACCGATATTAAATCTGAATAAAAAAATTACTTTGAATATTTTTAACTGGAACCTAACTGTTTTTCATAAAAAAAAAAAAAAAGTGGCAAAATTTATTCTTCAACAGGTTGTCGGCATAAGGTATCTTAGACAACAAACTTAAATGACTGAATAGATCTAGTATGGCTGATATTTTTTTTCTTTAAAGGGGCCATACCTTAGCGATCTTACGTCTTTGAAATTTTTTTTTATTTAATCAATCTCGGTGGTTCGATCTGTAGCTGATTGTCACTCATTTTCCTCACACTTTCATTTAGACATTTCAACCTTGTTACAAAGAATGCACTTTCACAAAACTTCCGATTACTATACAAATAAATATAAGTCGCTAACCTATAGGCTTCATAATTAAATAAAAATAGATCAATAATTATATACAAATCTGAAGAAGCAAAAAAAAACTAGCCTGTTTACTGGACTAGACTTTATTTAAATAAAAAGAACAGAGATAAAGATTTTTTTAAGAAAAAGCGAAAATCACTCTATTTTGTGCGCTACGATCATCACCTCTGTCTCTTAAGCACCATAACTATGTCTCCATTAGGCATCACATTAGTCAACAATTTGCTATGAGCGCCGGAAGCACCATAAGAGCTCCGTCTAAACCTGAAAAAGAGTAAATTGTGATGTTATACGAAACAAAATATTAAGGATATTTATTATACAAGTCCTTTACTATGGTAAACTAACTTATTATCAATTTTCAGCATTTAATATGCTAAGCTATGCTAACTCTCCTTCAAACGAATGTTAATGACAGAGTATCACATCTGTAACGGTATGGATAAATTTCAATGCAAAATTATTCAATTTGGAAGTCTTCATGAGCTGAATTTTGAATAAACTCAAAATAGAATTAATTATCTTAAAGAAAATCATGCAGCAACAACTGCGAAGTTCTTACAATTCAGGACAATACAATAATTATTGACATCTACAATTGAAAATCGTTATACTAGATAAATTCATTGTTCGATGCTAAGTCAATATATATATATATATATATATATATATATATATATATATATATATATATATACTATATATATATATTATGCAATTTCATAAGATCAGCCTCCTCAGCTCGAGCTTTCATGGAAAATCAAATTAAAATAAAATTCAAGATGCAGAAAAACCGATAATGATTAATCATGGTATAGATTACAACTGGAATTACGAAAGGATATGACAACTCTTGAAGAATCCTATACGTTGGAAAATCAGCAAAAAACAAGAAAGGCGTTTTATGCAGCAAGTTCACCAATGACATTAAACCAAAGCTTCCACATACTCAAGCACGATCAGAAAATGCAAGACAGCTACAAGTAAACACAATCATCACAAAGTAACCACTTTGTATGTATCTTGGTATGTAACTTACACCTGAGTTATTGTATTTGATAGGTAGGTGTTAGTTATGTCTTCACAAGAAGTTCGAGCATTTTTAAAAACGATTTCCATTGTCTTACCCCAGGAAATGTCTTCCTGGCGATTCCTACACAAAACACGCAACAGAGGTTGCTATGTTTTGGCCTAGATAACTACAACCAGATGAGTAGATGTGCTACTGCCAGGGGTCAACATGCAATCTTTCAAGATGAAAGGCCCACCTCAGCCCACCTTTCCTTACTACATTTTGTATCTACCTAAGCAGACCAAAACAAGGCACAGCCCACAAGTTACCCAATTCTACAAGTTATGCGCTCTGACAAACGAGTCATTTATGTCGAAGTGTGGAAGATCACAAAACACATTGCTGAATAAATTGTTCACTGCTTACTGTATAAAAACTTCTACTGCTATATGGTATTTACATTTTTTGTAATACGTTTATAAGAAATACATATATTACTCGTGCGTAAAACCATTATTTCAGTCATGCTCTTTCATCTGTGGTTGCACTTTGAAGTTTTTGCTATTGTAACATATTCCCATGAAAATGTAAGTTTTCTATAATTTGTCTCACTTTCTAGCGAGCTGTGTGTCCTTGTTGAATATAGTTGAATATAGAATTTAGGCAAAGCCAGGCACTGGACCTATGAGGGCATTCAGTGCTGAAATGGAAATTGACAGTAAAAGGTTTGAAAGGTGCTACACGAGGAAAACCTCACAGTTGCGCTATGAATCAAGGGTTAGGAGAGGGTGGAACGTCAGAAGGAAGAAAATATGAAAGGAGGTACAGTAAAAGGAACGAAAGTGGTTGCAGCTAGGGGCCGAAGACACGCTGCAAGAATCTTAAGTAATGCCTACAGTGGCGCATGAGGTTTTGTAGTCTCACTATGACACCGTTCAGTTTCATTTGTTTTGCAAAAGAGAATGAAAATTGCTTCTAGGCTTTGATGTCATCCTCTTCCCTTCTCACTACATGGCAAACTTTCTCACTCTTTTAAGACTTTAGTCAGGTTTCCAGCGAATGGGCCGCACAACTCTCTAAAACTTTATTTACTGTGACCTTCCCACTTCACTCCAAACATGTCTATATTGGCTAGGAATTATTTCTTCATTTGGCAGACTTTGTCCTGCTAAATTTTATTGCTGCAATTGCAGGCAACATTTTTATCATTATTATATCATGTTTTTCTCGTAACTCTTCATTGTGGGGCATATGGTTAACGTAAGTCTGCCAGGGTAAAGTTCAAACCATTGGGCACCACCATGGTGATTTTGCTACAAGACCTATCGGGCAATTTGACGGTTTGCCCCTCAAGTGTGCCCGTTAAGAGGGGGGGGTCCGCCGATCACGCCGGGTCGTGTGGACAGGCCTTTAAAAGGACATTTGTCATCCTCCTGATATTTATACACTACTAGTAAATCAATCTTTTACTGTATGTATATGCAAAATAAAGCAAAGGTTTGTACTAAGTAGAAGTATCTAAAGAAACATGTTCATCTTGCTTGGGACACTACTAAATAATTTGATTTTTCATTCATTTTCTTATTCTAATTTTACACAGATGGTTTCTCTTTAACAAAATCTTTGGTAGTTTCTCCATTACCTATACACATTTCATAGTGGTTTGCTTTGTAACTTGAGAATTTTTGCACTAATGTAGTTAATTCTTAAAGGGTTCTCAGGTAGTTACTCAATTATTCATCAGTATTGCCCTTAACAGACTCTTTAACAATGTTTTTTTTCCACCAAAATCAGTCTTCACACTATTTCAAGTACATACTTTAGTTCAAAATCTACCTATGGTATTTTCCTTGCAAAAAAAATGGAGTTGAAAATCTTTAAGCAAGACCTGACTTATACTTAATTTCCCTTTTCTTTGCCCGTTCCAGTAGTAATTGGTACTTTCATTATTTGGATTTAATTTGGGGAGGGTTATCTAGTTATCTCTGTAGAAAATTCAGCTCTACACATTAGTCAAGGAGTTGAATAAGTAAGTTTCTCATATCAAGTGAAAAAAAAAAGCTACATATGTATAAGGAATGTATTAGAAAAGAATAAAAATGTCAAAAGCTACGAAGTGAGCAGTACAAGAGGAAGCTACAGAATTGTTTACTTCCAGGGGCCTGTAGGATACGACAGCAAGGGCCTGTAGTACTGCCTAGTGTAATGTGTTAATGCCAACGTGCACTGTAGGCAAAACCCCATAGTAGTATAACTATGCAAAGGCTTACCCAATGGTCTATTAACACTTATGGACTTCAGATCAGGCTTGAAATGTTATCATTACTATATATATTCAAAACCAACTTAAAAACAATTCAAGATACGAACAGCCATCTTGAACATAATCATTCTATAAGTTGAGTAGGAACTATTAAGTCTTACTGGGGGTAACAATAATACTCAATCACATGGTGTATTCATTGTCATTAATGGTATCAACTGTATATACTGTACAAAAGCTCTCTCTATTGTTTTCCCAAGAGTGCAATTTGTCATTTCTACAACTTGCCACCATACTCAAAGTATCTTTGACATCTATTTTTCAAACTTTTCAATTGATTTAATATGAAGATGGACTGTCTGAAATTGGTTAATTTTAAACAACCATACTACTGGTAAGGTCATTGTTTGTAAGCAGGAAACAAAATGTGTTACATCCTGTTCTCACTAAAAATGGGAGTTCTTTACTTTGAATAAACAATAATCTGATAATAGACTGGAGGCGTCTCCATAAAATGGTGAAAAATTTCATACTACAGTAACATGCCAAGAAGGCCAACTGTCAAATCAGATAAGGCAACACTATGAAAAACTAAGCCCACAAAAAATTATGGCGACAGATACCTTGGATCATGATTTAGGGGACAACTTTGTGAACAATCTGCTGACAATATCTGACAATCCCCAAAACAAAAATGTGCCTCTAGCAACACTAGCATTAAAATTATCATGTCTGCGATGGTATGTATTCTGGTGTATTCCCCAGCCAGAAAAAGCAATGGTAACTGTATTTCTTGAATATATAAGATTTTCAAGGTTTGCATGGACAGCCATAGAGTTTGTACTGAAATATTAGTTTTTAATTTGGGGGTCTTTTCAGCTATATTTTATACCTAAACAGAAGCTCAGATCAAGAACGTGACGTCACTCAGAAAGGCTGTTATCCTTAACTACTGTTAGATATTAGGTTGGATGAACTGAAATGGACAGTAACAGCATGTGTTGTTAGTTTTTGTTGAACAGTTTCTAAAACCAGATGGGTGAACGAAACGTAAAAGCTAAAGCAAAAGAGTAGAGGGAAGAAACGTGTCTGTGAACTATACTAGGTGTGCGATTTGCCAAGACTCCTTGAAGAAAAAGAACTGACAAGCATTCAGCCAAAAAGATCCTTGATGTTAAGAAAGCTTGGTAAGATCAAAAACACTCAAGGCTAAAAGATGAATTAACAATGAGGAACAGACTACACACACATCTACCCAAATGGCATCCAAAGTGTACAGCAATTGATGCCAAAACCACCTGTGTCCATTTGCAATAAGATGATTCCACTATCTCTTAATTTCAATGTCCCCATCCTCCTTAGAGGGCAGGGAGCTACAACAGAATGAAGACTTACAGAACTAGGTGTTAGTTACTCAGACAACTAAAAAAAAAGGCACTAGTACTGTCCCAGTAACCACTTGGCAATGCAACAGCTTATTCTGTCTACTACAAAATAAGCAGCTAGTTGCTCATCAACAAGAGAGTGAGACATTATGCAACATGCTGAAAAGTATAGTGAGTTCATCCCTGCCACACTGAGTTGCAACCACAGAACACTATATATCTTTACATAGACAACTGGACTGGCAAAAGAAGACACTGGATGCGGCAGTTTTCAATGCTACAATGATTAATGAAAAATCCTGAGCCAACCACTGTCCAAGTTAGATGGGATAACGATGCAAGAGTTTCAAAGTCACCTGGAGACATGATAATGGAACTCTGTATTCCTGAGAGTGCCAGTGTCATTCCCTACTGTCATTCTCTTCTAGTGACATGTAGTGATCTAGATCACTAAGAAGCATTGGCAATATTGTAAGTCTAGAGATACCCTCTGATGGCGGGGTTGAAGACATGTCCCTAATTTGGCATCCTGTAAGACAGTATGAACATTCACAACTATTGGTAAAGGCATATGATGATGCAAGGCTTCTATGGTTCTCTGCTTTTCTGTGCAAAACTGTTACCACATGCAAATGAACAACTTCACTGATCACCCTCTCCAACAGACTCTGCTCTGGGCCCAGCATATTGCAGAGTACTCCCCTTCATCCAACGCCTAAATGACTGTGATATCACCAGCTTCCTTTCTTCACTGGTAAGAAGACATGGCTGAGATGCAACAAAAAAGTGGAAATATCAGAACTTCAGGAATTTACAGATACAAAAAACTGAGTTCTTCAAACCTTCACACCAACAGATGTCATCCCATCATGCTAGAGATCTGCTGGTGGTTGCGCAAACAACTTGAAAAGGATGAAGACTTCAAAGGGACTGAGCTGGAGAACATAAGAGGTCAACAAGTTTTTGAACAAAAGAAACTGAGCTGGGGAACATTAGAGGTCACAAGTTTTTTGAACAAGTCAACACTGCTAAAACTTGACCTCAAACAAAGATGCACTTGTGTTGCATGTCAATGACCAGCATTGGTACACTGCCCAGCAAAAACAGTCTACCTATTATTGCCCAGCCAGATCTGGAACCATTCACAAATTATGGCTGGTCATTATGGCCAGATCAGATGTCCAACAATATTTCATGAGGTTGTCTGAGAGGCTTCAACAGAAAACTGTGCTGCAAGAGAAGCATCCCTTCTTCATTGTTTAACATTGCCAGGGATCAGCGACAACTGTAGTCATGCAAAGTCCTACTACTTTGGATAATGAAGGGAGCGACTCTGACAATGACAGTTAATAGACAAAATATTCTTTTGCATATGATAGTCTTACATCAAGACTTAAAATATCTTACCAATTAAGCTCCAACATTTTAATGTTGTTGTTTAACATGATGTTTTTCTTTTCTATAAGGCAATATTAGACTGTGTTTGGTATACTGTCACAGTATTACGAGATCTAAAAGTTGTACATTGATTTTCTTTTTGGCTGCATTAAAGTAGAAAAAACATTGTGAATTGTTAAAGTACACGTAAAATACTTTATATTGTGTTAGAGTAAGGGTAAAAATACCCTTACACAGGACACGTAAAGCAATTTTCAAGCATATAGAGCATATAGGCATATAGGGAAGCATATAGGGTTACAGTACTTGGTGACTCCCCAAAGCTTTTCAGCAGCTTGTTCACAGAGTTGTCCCGCTAGAATATGCTCCTAAAACATAATTACACTGGCAAACCTTTTACAGAATGCCACATGTACATTTAAAAAATTTGATTTTGGCCCCTTGGGTAACATTGACATAAAAACCAATAAACACAGGGCATAAATTAATAACTAATACAACAATTAAAATAATCCATGCATGGCAAACCTCAATAATCACACATTAATGAAAAGAATAAAGATTGAATGAAGATTATCTACCTTGGCAATAAAATACTTAACATGAGCAAGATTTGAACTTTAGACCTATAAAACACAAAGGACATTAGCAAAATTTAATATTTAATCCACATTCTTTCATTGAAAAAAAACAAAGCAGGCAACTCCCATACACGCCAAAAAAAACCAACTTAACACAACAGTGCATGAAAAAATCCATCCAAAAAGTTCTTCAAACTACTAGTTCAATACATCAAGACAAAGCCCCAACCAAGGGTTAAAATTTAAGCTCTGTTAGCTCCAAAGACAGTTTAACCAGACCACAAATCATAATTAGAAGTTTACAGTTCCCCTTAAAGAGCACAAACACAACTGCCTAAAAAAATATGCTCAAGCCCAAATAGATATAAGCCACATACGTCCTCTAAATTGCTGTTTCAATATAAAACAGATCAAAGTTTTATCTAGTTTAGTCCCTTCTAAAAAGCTTTTACACTTATTCCTAAAAATAAATATATTAATTTCTGCTCACTTCTGACCTTACACTTTTAAAGATTATCACTTACGAGTTACAAGTTATCTCCCTACATTACCCTCCAAGAAACTCCCATCAACATCATAATTTATTTACCAAAAAATTAAACAGAAGACAGTTTCAGTATTATGCATCATCAACTAATAAAGTTCTAGTTTATACCTTTATCGGGTAAATTGATTAATCCACATATTTAAGCACTTCACTTGAGGACTAAATTATGAAGGAGAAAATAGTTGCTCTGTACCACGAAAAAATATATTGACTAAATAAAGAAAACCTATTTATCAATTCTTTAAATAAGTATCTTCACATTTTTATTCAGTAAAAATAAGGGACTAGCCCAAAAGATTTCGAACTTAAAAACTTAAATTTCATCTTATTCCACTTGAAAATTTAATTTTTGGATAATCAGAAAATAAGATTGACAAAATTCCCTTATCTGATTTCTTACCAAAACTGATGCTTGCTGTTGTTTGAATTCTGGACATACACAAAATGTTTAAATGCAAATGTAAAACTACTTTTTTTCTACATACAAGGACTACACATTCATGTAGAATATAAATCAAATATCTATGGGTGATAAATAAGTGTGCTTAATTCCACCGATGAAACAAAATCAACAAGATGTAATGCTTTCTTATGGAAAAGTGCATTAATCCAACAGGTTTGGTACTTTTCTGGTAGTACATTGTCATCTGGGCTAGTACCGAATAAAGATTCCCATGAAAAAACGGAGAATTTCAAGCCATTATCTCCTCTTCTACCTATAACCAACAGGACCAGTCTTACTAGGATCTTTGTTGACTGAGACTATGAACTTTCCATGTTTCAGACCAACACAATACTATACAGTAACTAATCTACACAACCCAAGAGCCCACTGCCAGAAGCATCTGGGATGCCTGAATGATATATACAATTACAACTGACTCAACAGCTCAGCTAATTCTATATCCATACAGAAGTCATTAACAGTGGGCTACACCCAATCACACATGGCACAAAAATTCCTCACTAACAAACCTACATTCAAAAATACACAGCACGGAAGTGTGGCTCAAACGCCATATCTGAAAACAGGGTAAACAAAGAAACCCCACCCCTCACTATTCACTCTCATTGAAACCATCTAAATGAAGGGGATTTGAGCAGATCAGTCAGGGCTTTCCCCCTTGGAGTTTCTTGGGTCAGCCTTACATGTGTTGGAAATTTTGGTACAGTGGTCTGGTTAAGCGCGGGTACCTAAAGATCAGGTCAGTCAATCTATAACTAATAAAAAATAAAAACTAATCAAATATTTCCAACATTACATGTTACACATATTCAAATTCTACATCTTTAACTCCTTGAACTGTACTTTAGCTTCTATATTTTTTCTAACATTAAAAATTTAATCTTGTTATTCTGATAATGGATTCCATGAAACTTAAGTATTTTAATAAAAATAAATAAGAATTACCTAAGAAAGAATAACTTTTGAAATAATATTCAGTACATCCAACTATTTCACTTCCTAGTCATCAACCAGCCAGAGGTCTGGATGAAAATAATCCTTTACAATATAATAATTTCATAGTCTATTCCAAAAATTTGGGTAAAAATGAAAAATCAAAGATCTGGATTTTTCTTATAGTTGAATAGGTCACATGTGAAATAATGTTCCATTATTCAGCATCATACAAATACAATGTAATTATTTGGTTATGTAACGGTTGACATAATGCATAATCTAGTAAAAACAATCACATCACATAGCAATAATTACAAGATGAAGTATGCAACTATCCATTGAAGCAGAAACCAGTATACTGTATAGTAATATGAGCATCACAAATAAACAAATAAGTAGGAATGGCAGCTGTTTAAAAAGCCCTGAGATAAGCATATACCCCATAGCTTGGTCTTGGCTTGGAAATAAAATATTCTCATTATACCCAAATCAAACAGATTTTAATTTTGATTTGAGGGAGAACATGAATACTTATTCAAGAAAAAAAATATATATATATTTTTTTATACTACTGACCTCTTAAAATACAGTATATCATGAAACAAAATTCAATGAAGCACAGACACTCCCCACAATGAGCAGGACAGGAAAACTTCTAAAACTATATTATTTACAAAATCAATTTCTCAGACAAAATTTCTAGATACAACGCCCATGAACAGTATTAAGATACAACGGCATGCTTAAAATGACTAAATAAACAAATAATTAGTGAATAAAACTAATATTATAAAAATATGTCATTTTTCACACCTCAATACATTATTAATTTATATCATCAACTGTCATGACAGGAAATACAAAGACAATGTCAGCAAACTGTAAGGTAAAAGGGCTTGGATAAGCTCTCAATGTGTACCAGCATTAGGAAACAGAAGCAATAATGGAGAAGAAATACACAAGTCCTTTGTGATTTAGCGAATTAATAATAAAGGTTAGAAATGACACTTTTTCTTTCATAAAACAAATATATGAATAAATTAATCGACTCTAAATAACGCCACATAATCCTTTTTTGTACAAAATCTCAGGACCATTGCAATCTAAAAATTATCCCAGCAAGCCACACAGAAAATGAATACAATTTGCCAATAGATTTTAGGTATAAGTCTTACTGCAGTTTTGTTCTTTGTTTTTTCATCTGGCCCTTCTTTGTTTTATGTTTTCATTTCCTTTTACAACTTTGCTTACAATTATCTCTTTTGGCTTGAAGTTTTTTTGCCTGTTGCTGTTGTATACCCCAGTTCAAGTATTAAAATTTTATTTCCATATGGTCACAGTTTTACTTACAGTTCCGAGTTTTTTTTTTAATATTTTATTTTACTCTGAATCTTCATTACTGTACAATGAGATTTCCTGCACTCTCATTGGTTGCTTCCCTTTCTTTAGTTTTCTCTCCTAACTTCCCTAATACTGTACTGTATGCATACTGCAGTATACTGACACTTGCAAAGAAGGCTAACATGGCTCATAGAAATGGAAATATGTTTTGCCTGTTTGCATATATAAAAGCACTATAAATATCCAATTTAAGGTGGGGAGTGTCAGTGATATCAGTGTTAATAAAAGTAAATCTGTAAGACAATCTTCTACAATTGACTGGCAAAACACTGTTTAAGCTAATAGAATAAAAGAAAAAAAAGGAATGTACAAACATAAAATATGTATTGCTCTAAATGGATCGAACAGTTCTAAAAATGAAAATAAATCATGATCTGCAAATACATCCTTTCATCTTATGCTTAATGCCTATTAGTGTGGTTTGGAGGACTGCTTTCTACAATCAAAAATCTCATGTTATACTTGCAAGAAACAATTTTCAAACTGTTACAAGGAGCAGTTTTAACAATTACAGAGCTGATGCAATTGGTGCAGCAAATATGAGAGAATAATGGTAGTGTACATTCTCAATCAGAGAAGTTTCATTTACAAAATACGCAATTTATATACGTACTAAAAGTACACTCCACTTAAGTTTACTCAGCTCAGTTGTTTCTATTTATCAAGACCATTACATATGCTTCCTTGTACGTACTTTTAGTTACTATAAATCTAAATGTTGCTAAATTTAAAAGGGGAGGTTCACTAATTTTACTTATACAGATTCTTTCTGGGAGGACTTGTGATCCAATCTAAGCTTTTTATTGGCGAGTCTGATGCTGAGCCATATATTTGATTTCCAGTCTCAAATAGACATGGCACTCTTGCTGTGTACAGGAAATTGGGGTTGAGCTGTCAGTTCCTCAAATTGTATGTAACTTTATCAGGTTTAATGCTTTCAGCTTCTATGTATGCAATCTTTATTGATACAAAGACATAAAAAAAATGGAAAGGAAACAGGCACTTTCCCATAATCATCCACCAACTTTATCACTTTCCCATAATCATCCACCAACTTTATCACTTTTCCCATAATCATCCACCAACTTTATGAGTCAAATAAAGAATGGTAAGATGTAAGGGGTAAGGCAACTTCCCCTAGACCACCTAGGAATACTCACCAATAAGAATAACTCTCACTTTTTGTTGTTTACTGAAGCACTCTAATGGACCATCCTTCCTTGGCGGCATTTCACATAAGTAAAAAAGTTTGTACAATCTATAAATACACAGGAGTTACGAATAAGAACATAATTCACACTGAACCGACATAACATTTGAGTTAACTGTAGTATTCTGACGAAGCATATTCAGCACAAGAATCTTGTATTCTGACAGAACATATTCAGCATAATCTTAAATAAGAAAAATTAACTCACCCCACATCATTATTATTCTACGACATCAACACAGTATTACAAAACAGAGACAACAAAAAAGTGATTAAACGCCCAAGACATAAAAACTACGGGAAAATCAATATAGCAAACTTCCAGCAAGCTTATCAAGATGTTCTTTTCACAATACAAAAATGAAAATGTGTTTTTTTTAATTTTATTTTCAAAATATCAAAATTGTTGAAAGCATCACCTCTACAAAGATTCTCCTTCAAAACTTTGACTAGTACTAGATAGAAAGAAAAATTATCAATATTCATAAAACCCAATAAAAAACATAATATACTAGCATCAAATTTGATACACTGTATTCCAGATAATTTCATGTCTTACAAAAAATCATATAAATTCACTCAGGACAATAAACCTACTCAGGGTCAGATCTAATAAATTAAAATAAGAAAAAATGGCAACACAGGGGCTAACCCCTCAAGAATCAATGGACCTACAAGAGTTGTGAGAGTTTAGGCACTTGATAATTATTCTATCATATATTTACATCATTATTCATCTACATCTGTATTTTCCCTACGATAAAAATTTTAATTCTTCACCTAAACTGATTATTATAATACGGTTGAAACTGTCTAAATGCTAGACTGTAAAAGAAGCAAAATAAAGATAAAACTTTTAAACTAAAATATATAGAACCAGACAAGACAGCTGAGAGCCTTTAAAAAATTTCGCTAAAGAAGTTAAGAAGCAATCAAAACATTTTTCTGAAAGAAATAAGAAAAACCCCCAGTGCAAATTTTATTCGTTCCGAATTCCAATTTGTATGTTGAAATGTCTGTATACTGGTCCAAATATTCCCAAAAGGAATAATGGAAATTTAATTAATTTGTCCCACAATAAAGATTTTTACCCATTTCCACCTTTTGTACCCACTTTGATACAATATCGTAAGTTGCAAGCACAATCTATTGTTTAATGCTAACCATACTCAACAAATAAATAAAAGAATAATTCACTTCACAAAAAACAAAATTCAATAATATAAAGATGAACAAAATCATGTCACATCGGTGATACACAGCTGACTTGAGATACAGGGAGGGAGTGTTTATGCTATGGAGGAGAGTTGAAGAGACTGTAAAAATATAGACCGTACATATGTAAAATGACAACGTTTCAATCAATTTGTATTTTTCATAGTTAACAAACCTGAGGTCTTAACCACAGGATAATCTTCTATCAAAGAATTTCACAATAAATTTAGCAATGACACAATATAAAAACAATCAAATGAAATACAGTAACATTGAAAAATCTAGTCTTTCGTTGAGTGAGACAATCGAGAAGAGACGGAGGGGATGAAGTGGGGTTATTGGGTTGGGTGATGGAGGTCTGCTTCCCACTGACTTCCCACTGACCAGGCTAGGGTATCCATTTTGCCTAGTATGATTTTTCTCTTTCACAACATTTTGCCTATTTCTTTCACTTGCACTCATTCACCAGAATCACTTCTTTTTGTTACAGTAAATACCTATCAATTATTGACAATTGCTTTTTACAATTTTTTAGCACTGTAAAAGTAACTCATCCCCTCATCATGAAACACACAGGGCAACGTTCACCTTCTGCATGCCTTGGATTGTTTGCTTTAACAACTTCCTTGCAAAAAGTTATTTGATTTTCCTTTTCTTACTTACATTTTTTAATTATTACCTATTTGCTTGCAAAATCCTCATGTTTATTGGATTACAATTTTAAATTCTGTCATTTGTCTACAATATGTTAAAATGCTCTCGTGAGGGATTCTGTTCACATCTTCCAGACGCTGATCTCTCTCTCTCTCTCTCTAGCAGACACACACACACACACAGTGGGACACAGACACTATTGATTCCTTTGATTACCCTTGCAAAATGTGAGTAAAACTGATTTTATCATTAACCTTTGCCTACCGCAACCTTTTCAATTTCCTCAAGGGGATACTTTCTCTCCTCCCTAATTCCAAGCCAGCTGTACACCATTTAGGAAACATTATATGAAAATTTTACTTCATATAGTGAAAATACAAATAACGAATCATTCGTACGCCGAGGAACCACTGTACCTAAAAATAACAGAAGTGTGAATGTCACAGTCTCCAAAAAAAGAGAAAATCAAAACTATACTATCGCTATCTTAAAAATACTCTTAGAAATGGACAAGGCAATATTGAGAATCTCTTCTTCACTTTCAGTGTAAAAAGGAACTGTTAACTGGACTATACCAATGTAATATGCAAAAGTGGTAAACTAAACCAAGTCATGACCATGCAGCTGACACAGTTATGCAGGGAAAGAATCGCAAGACATATACATAGATATGGCCTTTAAAATCTAGGACAACTGGTTTTTTCTGTGCAGACTGCCTTATGGATAATTATTTTCTTTCTCTTTATAATATCAATATCTGTCAATCTTAAGATGTAGTGTATCTTAAAAATATATTTCAATTCAGTATTCTTCATAATTTCTTACAAAAATAAGACCCAGTATAAATTTCTAAAAATAACATGCTGTGTTCACTATGTACTGTATTTGTTATACCTTTGTATAATAAAGAAAAGAATTACCCTACTCTTAAAACTTGATATACTACAAAATCTTCACAATTACCTGAGCTTATCCTTGTTAAAGCATCTTAAGATATAAAAAAAAAAGGCTTCATCAACCTATCAACCAAATAATTATAGAAAAGTACATTATGTAATATTAAGAAATCTTCCTGCACTCTTCTACCTACAATATTAACTTCCATTTCAAAATCAGGTAATTTAGTCCAATAAACTCTGCATTATCAGCAACTAACAGCATGAAACCTTCAAATGCTAAACTAATGGAAGTACTCAGTTTATGTCTATAAAATAATTTTTCATAAAGACCTGATTTCGGCATAGACGAAATAACACAACAAACCGTCACGGATTCTGAACGGAATGTTACAACTTTCCATCACGATGATGGACCTAAAGCATTTCAGTCGAAATATATATTGATGTGGCCATACTCTTTTTCCTTCGCTTTCTAGATAGCGCTTTCAACTCACCTCAGATAAGATACCCTTATATTGAAATCAAATCCTCGAGATTCAATACATTGTGCAATCTAACATTTATTATTAGCAAATAAAAATTAACTTTTGCTGATTAAACTATCACAAACAAGATACTTTTCCTTTAGTTTTCACCTACATTAAAAGATCAAAAGTATCAACACTTAAAAGAGGTATTTATGCATCACTTTCTTCAAATAGTACAGTGTTGCCCCCGTATTCGCGGGGGATGTGTACCCAGACACCCCCGCGAATAGTTAAAAACGCGAATAGTTAAAACCACCACTAAAAAAAATGCTTATAACTGCCTATCTTGAAAGTTCAGATGCCAAATGTATACCTTTAATAACATCCTACTTCAAATATACCTAAAATTACTAACCTATTACTGCATTAATCTTTGTGGGGTTATATATTAATATAATTTTAAAGTCATCTTAAACATTTTACCATTAAAAATATATACCTACAGCAAATAACAGAGAGAGAGAGAGAGAGAGAGACCAATGAATGGCAACATCATATATTTGACCCTCAAGAGTGAAATTATGAATTATTTCTGAGACAGAGAGAATAATAATGGAGAGAGAGAGAGAGAGAGAGAGAGAGAGAGAGAGAGACCGAGGAGGAGGAGAATAACTCCTCGACTCCGCTTCCTCCCTCCACCAATTCGAATATCAAACTCATTTACTCCCCGCCCATGTTCCTCCAAGTGGATAAAAAGACTGGGGAATTGCTATTTTTAATTAATCTTATTATATTTGAAAATTAGTATAAGGTAAATCATTTATTTACACTACAAAACAAATAATAAACATACGAGAGAGAGAGAGAGGGAGAGAGAATGTTATTGTTACTGTTTAATCTCATTAAACGTAATATTATTTGTAAACTAGTACTGTATATTATTATTTTACCATAAAATGTAGTAATGTCCTTAAAGATATACTTATACATACACTTCCAGCCCAAACAGAGGGCGAGAGTTACCACTAGCGCATGCTAGTATCTCGTGTGGGAGAGAGAGAGAGAGAGAGATGAGAGAGAGAGAGAGAGAGAGAGAGAGAGAGAGAGAGAGAGAGAGAGAGAGAGAGGGTTGTCCTTATTTAAAAGAGTGAAATGGATAGATTATTGTACTTCTTTAAAATACTATCACATGAATTTTGAGATTAGTTATATTATTATTATTATTATGCAAAAAATATATTTAATAACATACACTGTACCATAGAAATTATCTCATATCAGCAAAGAGGAAAGAGAGAGAGAATTTCAACGATCCGTAGATGGCAACACTGGATTTGACAGTTGGAACCCAGCCAACCAAGCTGGCTACGTACAAGACACGGGGTTAAATGATTTTCTTTTATTCTTACATAATTCTTTTTATTTATAAACTAAAATCTTGCTAAATCACTTTAGTATTTTCTGTAATGATTTATATTATTGCTGTTTACATTAATATTGATATTTGAAAATTAGTAAATCATCATCCAAAAAACATACATCGCTTTGAGAGAGAGAGAGAGAGAGAGAGAGAGAGAGAGAGAGAGAGAGAGATTATCGTAGTATTTGTAAAATACTTTCACATATGATTTTGTAATTACAGTTATTATTTTTATTATTATAATTATTGAAAAAATATTAATAAACATATTACGCATATATGCACCATAAAAATCTCTCATCTCAGTAAAGAGAGAGAGAGAGAGAGAGCGAGAGAGAGAGAGAGAGAGAGAGAGAGAGATGAGATGAGAGAGAGAGACGAGAGAGAGAGATGGGGTGGGGGGGGTGGAAATTTTCATGAGCATATGATGGCAGCAACAAATCAGCTCCTTCCCCCTCCTCCCCCGGTCACTTAACTTGATACGTATATCTGAGTTTCTAGTACCTGGAGTTAGAGAAAGAATCTGACTGGGATTTCCTTCAGTCTTCCATAATTAATTTATAAGCTAAAATCTTACTAATTCACTATGGTATTTTCTTTAATGAATTGATTATTGCTGTATAAATTATATTAATATTTGAAAATAGTAAATCATTTATTTATCATACAAAAAAAAGCATAGTACATCTTTGTAGTAGATGAGAGAGAGAGAGAGAGAGAGAGAGAGAGAGAAGAGAGAGAGAGAGAGAGAGAGAGAGAGAGAGAGAGATTATTTTATTATGGGATATTTAAACTTATTAAACTTACTAATACAGTATTAATCAAAATTAATATTTGAAAATTAGTAAATCATTTTTGTATCAAAAAAATGTATTTAGTCATGAAAATAAACATCAAACATACACTAATTAGTGATTATTTTCATCGGAAAATTCCGCGAATGGCGAGTCCATCCGCAATTTCTAAATAGGTTCCAAAGAAAAATCCGCGAATGTGTGAGTCCGCGAATCCGGAGAACGCGAATACGGGGGGAACACTGTATACTCTCTCCTGATTATGTGTTATTCTATAGCTGTACTGATTCCAAGTACCTGATCCATTACAAAGCCTTAAATTTTGTAAAGGATTTCAATACATACCTGAAAAGTATTTCTATATAAGCACTGATCCAAGTACCTGACTCCACTTACCATCTAAATATTTGTAAAGGCTCAAGTACCATACTGTACTCATATCACTTTACTTAAAAGATCCCAACATCAAACTCACCTACGTACCTCAGGTGTGAAAAGTAAAACAAGACCTAGGTGTGAAAGGCTAACAATGCTAATTTTTCTAAAACTTTGTGCATTACACAAAAATAAAACTGTTTTCATTAATTTCAATAATGACAAAACAACCAACAAGGACAGAAGCTTTTTCCCTCTACATAAAGCTTCAAGCAAAAACTTCTATGTTTAATACCATCGAGCTCTCTGTAGTGCTATCTGGTCCATGAGAGATCGAGCTTGATGGGTTACATACATCTGAAAATAACATGGAAAAAATAAATCCTCAAAACACTTACATAAGTTCCAATTTTTTCTTAATTCAAGTAGTAGTTTAATCAGGAAATAGAATGGGTATTTTATTTTTTCAAATACTACTACAATTAAAATGGTACTATACTGTATAATGTACAGTTTTATAAAACAGCTTGAGAACCATATATAACCAATATTTTCAAAATAATATATGAGTATTTATGCATAAGCAATTAAAATTTAAAAAAAACTACCTGAAACAAGGTTATTCCGAAAATTATTCCTGCTGCCCAGTAAAGATTGGACTCCAGACTATTTATGACCGCTGTAATAACACACCCTGTTGTGTATATTACGTTACCAATTTGATGTTTCTGAAAAGAAAAAAATACAAAAAAAATAAACAAGAAAAATATATAGCACTGAAATACCATACTAAACAAAGGGCTTATGCATAAGTCCTGTACTTCTACTGCCATCTTCATGAGCTTCACTTAAGATTCTACCAACACATAGAGAGGTCTACAAACTTGTTTTTCGTATCCATCTCTTACACAAATAAAGATCTTTTACTGATATTTTGGCCCTTACACATATGAATTCCAAGAAGGAAAGAACGTCCTATATCATAAATAAAAAACGATTCTTTGACAATACAAGAATATTAAAATAAGGAATTCTTTGGTTGTCCTACTGGCACATTACTCATTAGCTAAAGGTATCCCTGACTGCAAAGATCCAATGCCGTCTAAATATCCAGCTTGAAAATCTTCGTCAGATATGCGAAATGCCTATTTTCCCTGGTCTTGCTTGAGCCTATTAAGAAATATGTAAATTTTATTCCTTAACAATCTTACTGTAATCTAGGTTCTTGCAATTAGTGGACATAAAAAACTAGAGTATTTCAAAAGTTCAGCATCAGAAATGGCATTCATATTCCTTTACAATTCCTTACAATCAACTGCGATATTTCTATATTTCTCACTAAAACTTATACTCTAGAATCATACATGTGGTTCAACTTCTAATACAGTGGTTCTTGGATACTGATGATAATGTGATGTGCCTCTGAGGCTTTAGATTTTCAACCTTTAAACCCATTCTGCAATCATAATTCAATTATACTAAAAAGTTTACAAATTTCATCATTGTACTGGCCAATTTTCACAATGAGTATATAGGCAGTTACAATACTGTAATTGCTTTTGATATTTTTTACACCAAAAGTCATTAAATTTCATAATCCCATTGTGAGGACTGAAGGTACCACAGCACTCAACTGCCTCTATAACATACGTACGTGTGTGTGTGTGTGTGTGTGTGTGTGTGTGTGTGTGTGTGTGTGTGTGTGTGTGTGTGTGTGTGTCCCTCAGGGTTTTTCAACATACCGAAATCACTATTGACAATTAAATTAAGTTTCTGTGCTAATAAGCAAGGTCATTCATGCTCCTGTCTTTTAAACAAACAAATAGTCGTAGCTCGTTAGAAAGTGCAGCATAATAAATCTAAAACTAAAGTCAAGACTGACTGATGAATATCTGCAAAAATAACAACCCGTATTTCTTCTAGAATTAACAATCTGGTGAAGAATATTAAAATACAACCATCTCATTAATAAAATATCAAGGATAAGTAGTTTTTTGCACTTTTATTTTTTTAACTGTACATATACACTTTCTTAAAAAAAAATATATTTATAGTGTTAATTACAGAGGGAGTTTGGGGTGATACTTGATGCACATATATTTATAATAAAATTATCACTTTGAGGATGCATATATGGCCATTGCTTGCCTAATTTTGCTCATGCTTTATAATCATTATTTTGCTTTTAATTGATTTACATAATTTCATTTCAAAGATATTATTTTCCCATTTTTTGACTTATTGCTCTTATTATTTAATTTTTGAAGTAACAAGAAAATTCAAGATATAACACTGACAGGCAGTTTAACCTTTGCTTAAAACATGGCCTTTTCAAGCTGCTTGTTAATATGATATTGTTAAACTACAATAAAGTTTTGTAAATACTTACCTGGCAGATATACTTAGCTATAGTCTCCGACGTTCCCGACAGAATTCAAATCTCGCGGCACACGCGACAGGTAGGTCAGGTGGTCTACCTTACCCGCCGCTGGGTGGCGGGTGTACAAACCAATCCCCCTTGCTTGTCAGATTTTTTTTTCTCTTCCACCTGTCTCCTGAGGGGAGGCTGGGTGGCCATTTAATCGTATATATCTGCCAGGTAAGATGTACAAAACTTTATTGTAGTTTAACAATATCATTTTTGTACATGAACTTTTTCCCTGTCAGATATATACTTAGCTGATTGGCACCCTTGGTGGAGGGTAAGAGACAGCTAAATAATACAGGTAAGACGGGAAACAACTAATGTTGTAGGATATAAAAACCTTGGTTTCTCAATTTTCACAGGATGAAGACTTCATAGATACTGTCTCTGAGTCTGCATGCCTGGAGAGCTACAGCTGGACGTGACTGATGCTGAAAGACTCTCGGATCTACCACTAGGGATATGTGATCCCCTATTGTGGTAGAATCCAAGTCGGATCCTGTTAGAGGGAAACTTGTCCGCTTACCTAACAGATCCTTACCACTACCTCTGCAAGGAGCCAAAAGGCCACCAGACCACCTAACTAAAATACAAAGGGTTAATATTAACGACAAAAAGAGGTGCCTCCTGCAACCTCTTTCAGACAATCAAAAACCACAACTCCACAAAATATAGGGTAACATATCAAAAAATTTACACAGGATAAGTTTCTCAGCTCTGCCCCAGCACCGAATCCGCCGATAAGAAAGGAAAGGGCCCAAGGCGAAGCATTTATCATACGTGATTTTTACATCACGTAGGTAGTGGTTTGTGCGAAAACCGACTGGCATCTCCAAAAAGTCGCCTCCATCAAGTTCCGCTACAGACATACTTTTTCTTGAATGCAAGTGAAGTTGCAATGGCTCTCACCTCGTGAGCTTTCACTTTCAGTAGTTTTAAAATGCTCTTCCTACAGGCAACATGTGCCTCTGTAAGAAGACTTCTCAGGAAGAAGGAGAGAGCATTCTTCGACATGGGCCGAGTGGGGGTCCTTTACGGAGCACAAAAAGCACATCTTGATTAGCCTTAAGCTGCTCCTTCCTCTAAAGGTAATACTTCATAATTCTCATAGGGCAAAGAGTTCTTTCAGGCTCTTCCCCTACCAGAAAAGATAAACCACGAACTTCAAAGCTCCTGGCCCAACCAAGGACGTGATGGGTTTCATTCTTTGCAAGAAACCCTGGAAGAAACGAACACAACTATAGAATCTTCCTTAAACCCTACATTGCCCTCTCAATAGCTTGGAGTTCACTCACCCTCTTAGCTGTAGCTAGGGGCCATAAGGAAGAGAGCCTTCTTCGTCAGGTCCTTGAAAGAGGCTGAGCCAGGAGGTTCGAATCTAGACGATCCAAGGAATTGTAGAACTACGTCTAGATTCCAGTTCGGTACAACATGAGGATGTTTAATGGTTTCAAATGATCTAATAAGATCATGCAGGTCCTTATCATCAGAGATATTTAAGCCTCTATGCCGAAATACTGCCGCCAACATACTGCGGTATCCCTTAATAGTTGACACAACAAGATGACACTCTTCTTTAAGAAAAATTAGGAAATCCGCAATTTGGGTCACAGAGGTACTGGAAGAGGAAATGTTCTTCCTCTTGCACCATCGTCTGAAGACATCCCACTTTGACTGGTATACACGCAAGGTTGCTGAAAAGCCTTTCGCTCTGACCAGACTTTGGACAGTCTGAAGCCAGTCAGACTGAGAGCGAGGAGATTTTTGTGGTACCTGTCGAAGTGGGGTTGTCTGAGTAGATCGCTCCTTAGGGGGAGACGATCTTGAAGTCCACTAAGCATTTCCAGTACCTCTGTGAACCTTCTTGAGCCGGCCAAAAGGGAGCGATTAAGATAATTCTCGTTGAAATCGGACTTTACGAATTTCTTGATGGTTTAGCCCCAGGATCTTGAAGGGGGAAAACGCGTAGACGTCGAGTCCGCTCCAGTCTAGAAGAAGAGCATCTATTGCTAATGCTCGGGATCCGATATCGGAGAGCAGTAAGGATCCAGTCTCTTGTTCTTCGACGTGGCAAAGAGGTCTATGTGTGGCCTGCCCCATAACTTCCACAGGCTCTGGCATACATCCAAATGAAGGGTCCACTCTGTGGGAAGGGACTGATCTTTCCTGCTGTGAGATCTGCTCTTACATTCCTTTCTCCCTGCACAACCTGGTGAGAAGCTTGATTCCCCTTTCTTCTGCCCAAAGAAGAAAGGTCTCTTGCTGTCTCGTACAGGGAGAAGGAATGCGTCCCCCCCTGTTTCCTGATATATGCCAGAGCTGTAGTGTTGTCCGCGTTGACCTGCACTACCGATCTTCTGACTTGGGCTCGAAAGCGTTTCAGAGCCAACCACACAGCCATCAACTCCTTTCTGTTGATGTGCCAGGCTACCTGGTCCCCCACCCAGGTACCTGAAACTTCGCTGGTTCCCAGAGTCGCCCCCCCCCCCCCCCCCCCCCCCCCCCCCCCCCCCCCCCCCCCCCTGTCCGACGCGTCGGAGAACAACACCAGTTGGGGGTCTGGGATTGAAGAGACAGTCCCTTCGCAAAGAGGTTGGGATCTGTCCACCATAAGAGATGTTTCTTTGACGTCCTGGGATAACGACAGGGAGAACGTCAAATCCTGAGAACGACGACTCCAATTCCGATGAAGAAAGAATTGGAGCGGTCTCAGGTGCAGCTTCCTAGGGAAACGAATTGCTCCAGCGGAGCGTCCCCAGCATACTCATCCACTCCCTCGCTGTGCATACTTCTTTCCCTAAGAAGGTTGTTACTCTCTCGAATCCTCGGGTGGGGCTATCCTTTCCTGAGAGGGAAAAGCCCGAAAACTCAGAGAGTTCATCTGTATCCCGAGATACACACACTCTTGTTCGGGAATTAGCGACGACTTCTTGAAATTGACGAGAAGTCCCAACGCTTTCATCAATTCTAGTGTTACTTGTAAGTCCTTCAACAACAATCTTCTGAATTGGCCCTTATCAGCCAATCGTCGAGGTACATGGATATCCTCACCCCTTTCAAATGAAGCCATTGAGCTACATTTCTCAAGATCCCCGTGAACACTTGAGGGGCCGTCGAGAGCCGAACACAGAGCCCTGAACTGAAAAATTTTCCCCCCCATCATGAATCTGAGAAACTTCCTCGAGGAAGGATGGATCGGTACGTGGAAGTAAGCGTCCTGCAAATCCAAGGAAACCATCCAGTCCCCCTGGACGAAGTGCTGTGCAGCACTGATGAAGGTTTCCTTTCCCCATCGTGAACTTCTTCTTTTCCTACGAAGAAGTTCAGGGCGCTTACGTCCAACACCGGTCTCCATCCCCCTGAGGACTTCGGAACTACGAAAAGGCGGTTGTAGAAGCCCGATGAACGATGGTCTGTCACTAGTTTCGATAGCCCTTTCTCCAGCATCTGATCTACTGCTAGATGGAGAGCTTGATTCATGATGGGGGTGGTCTCTGTACCTGGCCGTCAGCTCCCTTGGGGTGGTCGTCAAGGGAGGTCTTGAGGTGAAAGGGATGAGGTAACCTCTCCTCAAAATTGAAAGGGTCCAAGGATCCCCCCGCCCCTTTCTGGGCCCAGACTTCTGCAAATCCTAAGAGTCTGGCGCCCACCGTTGTTTGAAGGACTTGCAAGTTATTTGGGGGCTTTAACTGACTTGGCGAAAGTCGTACCTCTTCTTGAAGGTCTACAACCTCTAAACGTAGGAGGTTCTGGGGTGACAGGAAGAAGCCCCTCGAAAGGGTTCTCCAGCACTTGACTTTTCCTTCTTAGCCTTGGTAGGGAAGGAAGGGCGAGGTTTTTCTTGCCGACTGTGCCAAAAGGTCCTGGGTGGCTTTAGCCGAAAGCGATCTAGAAATGTCCTGCAATAGATGTTTAGGGAACAACTGAGCAGACAGAGGAGTCAAACAGCAAAAGAAGACCTCTGGGCGTGGGAGACAGACTTCGTTAAGAAGGAACAATAAACGGACCTCCTCTTCACGATCCCGTCCCGGCCCCATACAGGGAGGCGATTTCACTCGCTCCGTCTCTTACCGACTTGTCCATACAAGACAAAACACACATGAGATCTTCTGGAGAAAAGGACTCTGGCACTTCAATTTTCTTGGCTAGGACTCCCAACGACCAATCAAGGAAGTTAATACCTCTAGCACTCTGAACATGCCTTTTCCTTTTAGCATGTGATCTACTTCATTCATTGCCCAAGTCGTCGTTTGGCAGAGTTAAGGGGCAGCTCTCCTCGTGGTTAATCTACCAGCGCCGAAAAAATCCGATCAGCCGAAGACGGTAGACCCAATCCCAAGGAACTCTCCTGTTTTTTGTACCAGAAACCAGCGCGTCCTGATCAACTTCGAAGGAGGGTAAAGCGAACATCGTTTTCCCAGCTTCTTCTTTGGAAGCCATCCAGGAACCAAAACTCCTCAGTGCCTTCTTCATAGAAAGAGTTGGCTTCATCCTCACACAAGAAGAACTCTTCGCTGTCTTCGCCGTTGAAAAAAAGTGAGTGAGGAGAAGGAGGAGCCGTAGGCGTAAGGGAATCCCCAAAAACTTGCAAAAGCAGCTCTGTAAGCTTCTTGTAAGAAGACACAGCAGCGAATGAATGTTCGGTTCCTCATCAGAACCGTCTAGGACGTCTTGTCGAGGCTTGAGCGCGGAAGATCCTTAGGTGACGAATGGATCCTAGTAGGAGTTGAGCGAGAGGTTGGAGAGCGCCTTCTCGTAGAAGAGTTCACATCACTGGAGAACGATGAGAAGATCTGGGTTGTCTACAATGAGACTCCCTCTTCGGGAGGGTAGACGGATCTCAGCTGAAGGAGATGGTAGGGCTCCTACCCCGAGAATCCTTGGATACATCCACAGGGCGCTTACGAGGAGGCGAGCGCCTAACCAGACTCTGTGCGCCTATCCTGAGGCAAGCGGCTGCCAGGAGAAGAGCGCCTATCGGGAGCAGAGCGCTTGCGCGGCTCTCTATTCTTGTCCAGTTGAGTACGATCAACGGAAGTTCGACTGGAAGGCGAAATGCCTACTAGGAGAAGGCTGCTTGCGAGACTCTTGACCTCTAACAAGAGGATAACATTCAGGAGAAGGCGCTTCAAAGCTAACGAGCGCCTATGGCTGGAGAAGGGCGCTTGCGAGGTTCCTGGTGCCTACCAAGAGACGAACGGTCAGGAGTAGTGGCGTCTAGAAGAGGAGAGCGCCTACACGGAGAAGTGGCGCTTGAAAGACTCTTGTTGTCTGCCCAGAGGAGAATAATCAGGAGTAGGACGCCCTTAAAAGAGACGAGCGCTACTAGGAGATCTACGGTTCAGTAGGCTCTTGGCGCCTACCTTGCGGGGAGCAGCTAACAGCAGGAACACCTATCAGGCGCACAGCTCCTACCAGACTCTTGACGCCTGTAAGGAGAGAAGTCAACGATCCGACCACTCAAGGAGAGAGACATCTGGAAGAAGAACGACTACTTGTAGAGGGGGCGCTTTCTATGTTCTTGAGGCTGCTGAGGAGAAGTCCCACGCGAGGGAGTCGAAGAAATAGCGTGATGTGCAGGCGCAGTGCGCTTACCGGAAGCGGGAATCCAATCTGGAGAAAACTTCTTTCTCCATAGAGCGTCCCGACGCGATGTTTGGCGCCTTGAAGTCGAAAAGAGAGCCAGGAGAGCGGGGGCGCTCATGTGAGCCCCTACCTTCATACGAAAACTCCCCATATGAAGGAGGACCGCCTAAAAAGAGGTAGAACGATCCTCTGAAGAGCGGCGCCTAGATCTCTTGATCGGAAGAAAACGTCCTTTCTTCCTACGTGATCTAAATGCTAGAGAATCTGCCAGAGCGCCGTGATCTGAGCTTGAAGTCCCGCAAGTACTCTAGTAGGAGAATCTTCTTGTTCTTCCTCGGAAACAGGCGCAGAACGAGGGGCGCGAGAAGAAGAAACGATCGCAGGACCTCTTGGGTTTCTTCTTTCGCCTCTAACGACGATTCTTTCGGGAAAACCTCCGGACTAGAAGCCAAAGGACTGCAGGGAGCCTTCCAAGCCCTCTTAACGGGCGCGGACGCATCCGGGGGGAGTTCCAACATCTCTCGGAGAGGGAGACGACGAAGAGGAGAAGCATTGGCGTAGGAGCTCCTTCTTGTAGCGATCCGAGGCAGCCTGGGAGCGTACTTCAGGATCTGCCGAGGGGACGCCTGACCGGTGGGGGTTCTCCCTAGCCCTCTTGCGGCTTTCGACTTTCCTACTCCACTGGAACTGGAACTGGAAGAGGTCTAGGCCTAGAGGCACTAAGGACCGGTCAGACGCACCCTCCACAACACTGGGACACTGCACTGATCATAACACTCTCCTTACCTTCCAACTGACGAATCCTTCTGATCCATAGATAGAATCGTGGCTCTTAGAGCCGCGCCTCCGAAGACGAATCTTCAGCTTCGGTGCGGGGAGCAGGGGCTGAAACTTGGAGAGAAGGTTCTACTTCTATTCATTAGTCCATAGGATTCACATCCAACTCACTCATTCTAGACCTACTAGAACTTCTAGAGGAAGCCTTACGTACTCTATCACGTTCCAACTTCTAACATAAGAAGAGAGAGCCTTATATTCTTCTTCATTCAATACCTACTTCACACAAGGGTTAGCAAAAGAAACATTCATTCCCCCTGCATTTCATGCAAACCGTGTGAGGGTCCACCGAAGCTTTCAGCAACCTCACCTTACATCCTTCATTCACGCAAACCCTAAACAAAACAGAAGTTTTAGCTACTGAATCTAGGTCAGACATCGTTAAAGAAATCAAAAGAAAATCAAAATCAAAACGCTCCACAATTAGCGTATGCCAAGCCAAAACAGAGCGAATACGTCACCAAAAGAAGTCAAAATTAACTCCAGGCAAGCAAGAGTCGAAAAACTATTGAGAGGAACCGACAACAGTTGTTATCGTTCCCGCGACAGAGAAAAATCTGACAAGCAAGGGGATTGGTTCGTACACCCGCCACCCAGCGGCGGGTAAGGTAAACCACCTGACCTACCTGTCGCGTGTGCCGCAAGATTTGAAATTCTGTCGGGAACGTCGGAGACTATAGCTAAGTATATATCTGACAGGGAAGTTCATGTACAAAAAAGTATATCATAAGTACTTCTCATCTATTCTGCAAACATTCTGTATGATGAGGCATTTTGCTCATCAAGGGGGAGATGATTTTCCATGCTAGGTTGGGAAGCAAAAAATTTTTTGGTCCTTATTGCCTCACCTTAACAACACTTCTCTTCAGTGAACATTTCCTGTTCAGTGGATGGCTATGGTAAAATGCTGAAAAACTTCATTCATTTTAATTTCTGTCTGGCACAAATAATCATTTATTTATTACCATAACAAATAATAACATTTGGTTGACAACCCACATACTACTATGCGGTATTTTGGTATCTTAGCTTTTCAGGTAACAGAGGCCACCTAGCCAGCTATGAATTGTTCACCAATATCCCTAGAAAAACCCATGCAGAGGTGCACATTTGGACCATCAATTGCAGGAAGTTACCCATCTCTATGCATGAACCGTAACTCAAAATATCATTGGGCTCCATACTGAAAACTCAGCAAAACTTAATTACACTAAAGGAAGGAAAAGGAAAACAAAAGAGAACCACTTAAAAAAGGAGACAATAACTCATGAGAACCACTTAAAAAAGGAGAAAATACTATACAGAATACAAAATGAAAAGGATGAAAAGCACAAAAGCTAGAACCCAGTGTAGTTCAAGAGAGGAATGCAGGCGTGCAAAAGTGTGGTGGTTCTTTTCACTTTTGCAAGTCATTGAAACTAGTTTTTTGTCAAAAAGGAATAAGGTCAATTATGACAAATAGGCTTTGTACATACCTTTGTTTCATTCCTTATTCCATATCCACACATGATGTCATAATTCATCTGAAAATCATAAATTAAATTCTATTATCTGAAAAAGTCAATTGTAAAATAAAAATACAAAAGTTTACATTCAAATACTGACTTCACACTAAATTATCATCTATCAAAATCTCACACAATGGTAGAATTTGGTTACTGTACAGTACAGTTTTAAATTTTTGTTTAAGAAATAAGAAATCATTTCAAATTATTCTTAAACTCACCTTGAATAGTATACAGTAACTATAATTGTAACGCAATATATACTACTTTCAC
>NC_061106.1:22408945-22427139 GCF_015104395.2 Macrobrachium nipponense
TGATGTACACCATACGGGGCGTGTGAAGGCTCTTTATGCATATATATATATATATATATATATATATATATATATATATATATATATATATATATATATATATATATATATATATATATATATATTATATATATATATATATATATATATATACATATATGTATATATACCCCTTTCTTGATGGGAAAATCGTCGGCAGTACAGAAAAAAATCATGCCTTATCCATATATAAAAAGAAAGGCAAATTCTGGGCAATAATAGTCCTAATCGACAGTTGCCTAGGCGCACGCACGCGCTCACACACACACACACACACACACACACACACATATATATATATAATATATATATAATATTATATATATATATATATTATATATATATATATAATTAAACCTGTTTGTTTGTGAGTGGTTTAAGTAAAGGAAATGGCCATTAAAACTATTATTGTTGAGTCTCATTTTTTTTTTTTTCATGTAGACTACCGATGATTTCCCGATCAAAATGTTCCTTCTTTTGTGTTGGACAAAAGCGTAGGTAAAAATTGCTGCATGAAAATGAAATGGCGGTCTGCGGAATTTCTGTTTCACAAATATCAAAGCCGGAAATCATTTGGTGGTATTGTCCACATTTCCTGATGGTATTGTTCAACGTTGACGGGGGAACTTTGACATGGAATTGGAGTAAATTGCAGTAAAATGTTGTCTTTATAATGAGGTCATTGAACCGGTTGGCAAACGCTTGAAGAACAAGCCTATTCTATCTATGAACTCGGACTGCTATTAAAAGAATTTCATATTACCATACTAATAAATTGTGGGTTCGAAAGAAAACATCGGCCTATAAATTTCCCTGTGGTTCTAGAGAACACTGTTGTAACTATTAGTTCCAAAGTGAAAACCCGGTAATTACATCGATTGAGTATTATTATTATTATTATTATTATTATTATTATTATTATTAGCAGAACATGTAACCTACATTCTCGCAAAGCTCCATAGATAGTCCCAGCTTGGCTGACCGTACCTTCTGCCAGATCTTATCAATTGAAAAACGACCGTATTTCCATTAAGCAAGTTCCGAGAACTGAGATGGATTTTGTTTTCGTCCAGATCATTTTTATAATTAGCTGTGTAATGACTTGCTCCTCTGGGCAGAAAGAGGGTTGCCGGGAAAAACGTCCGTTCTTTACTTTTGATGCTTTGGGAAATTAATTCCGAGATGTTCGTTTTTACACTTTCGCGTCCGTTTTTCGGCGTTTGTTTGTGAAGTCTGAGACGGGCGAATTCATTTGGGCACACGAGGAGTAATTAGGAACAGCGGAGGAATTAGAAACACCTACGGAATGCGGAATTCCGAACTGGCAAAATTCCTGTTGCTTATTCCTCCCCTCTGCTTGCTGAACGAAATTCTCAGCGTTTGGCGAATGCAAAAATGTAAATAAAATCGAATAGAAAAAAGAAAGCCTGAAAGGGCATGTACGAAGCCGTTACTTCATTATATCGATTAAATGAATCTTTTGAAATGTTTCTTCCTCATTATGTACTTGCATATCAGCCCTTTTCCAAACAATGTAGCACGCTGATTGTTTTTTTTTTTTTGGGTGGGGGGAAGGCTTTAAAATTTTTAATATATATATATATATATATATATATATATATATATATATATATATATATATATATATATTTGGCAAGTCAGGGTCTCATAGGTTGCGACCGGCCCGTGTTGATGCTGATGTTTTTATTCCTAATGGAAGGTAGATGATGTGGGCACCGCAACGTCTTATCTTGTCTATAGTAGATTCACATCAACCGTGCATTTGACGTCTAGGCCAGTCCCTTACGACGCTTCTGATTGGCTGTTGATAAGCCAGTCACAGGGCTGGAAACTCTCAGTCTCTCTCGAGAGTTCACATAGGAAGGATGTATGTTCCGCTTCTCCTGAAGGAGACGTCTTTCAGGAGAGGTGGAACATACATCCTGCCTATATGAACTCTCGAGAGAGATTGAGAGTTTCCAGCCCTGTGACTGGCTTATCAACAGCCAATCAGGAGCGTCGTAAGGGACTCGTCTAGACGTCAAATGCACGGTTGATGTGAATCTACCATAGTGCCTAAATGATGAACTGAAGAAAAGGAAAGAGAATTCGATATGGACTGTACGAGAGTCTTCAGCAGATACAGCCGAGGTTGTTTGATAATACGTTAACCACATCACAAAGAACTGCCATGCGAAGAATCTCCAACATGGTTAACCAGTGAAATATAAAGAACTTTATCTTCTGTAAAGCTTCAAAAATAGATCCAATGTTATTTAATCTATTAAATGCTTTTCTCACACCAACGTAACATTATAACAAGTGAAAGACCCGACATAAATAGAACTTCATTAATCTCAGAATATGGATGCCGGTCTCGATTGAGTAGTTAACATTAAAACCAAACTTGCGTGAAATGTCTATAGCTAAAGAATCTTTGTATTAGAAAATGTCTAAATGTCTTTATTGAAATTGCTGTAATTACAGTTGGTTCTTGGATATCCTGGGTCGGCTGAACTTTCTAGTTGTTTGTGATTAGTAGTTTCAGTTCAAGTAGGTAGTGATTTAGTAAGTTAGGAGTTTTACGATTGTGTAGATTCCTCATGGTTCCTTGAAGCCGCTTGGTGAGCTACGGTCAACGAAATGAAACCGTATGTTCCCTGCGAGCTTATGTAGTCACCTGCGTGCTTATCTATCTTGGTCGTTTTTGAACTAAAATATTCTAGCGATTTGCTTGCTATATCCTAGTGTCCAAGTGCTTTCTCTCGTTTTAGCAATAGTTTTCTGATCTCATGGTATAAATCTTTCATTCCTTTGCTTCTTATTTATTCGACAAAACTTCCGATCAGGTTTGAATTGGGGCATCGTTTGTCTTGCTAAGACTACAGTACAGCCTTTGCTCGCTATATCATTCTGCTTTCATTGGGAAAAAGTTTTTGAAAAACGTGAATATCAGTATTCAACCTCTTTGTTGCAACTCGGTACTTCGTGATCAGTACCATGACGTACTCTAGGCGTTTCTCTTCTTAGATGCAACAGTGCATTTATATATATATATATATATATATATATATATATATATATATATATATATTATATATATATATATATATATTTAATACTATCACCCTGGTTCCTCCTAAGTTGGTCATTTCGGTAGGTGGGATTATTGTAAAGTACAGAACGCCTAAGTTGAACTGCAGATCACAGGTTATTGTTGGTTGCCAGCCTAAATGCCGTAAGTTTCCAGCGATCCGGATAGACCCGGGTGCTGACAAGTTTTCTTTCTTTCGCACGGTATTGCCAGGATGGGTCACCGAATCTTACCCGCTTGTGGGATGTGACCGCTAGCTGTTTTAAGTTTACAGTGGACTGAATGATATGATCAAGGTATATAGAATAAGGGAGAGAGGTACAGTCACTTTGGTCGCGGGGGTTGTTGTGGGGTATTTCCGTGACAGGCCTGGAGGCCAGGGTGGGAGAGGTGAAGCAAGTACTACCTTGGGAACAACTCAAGTACCTTGGGTCGAAGGGATTAGGCCTGTAAGTGTCAGATGTCCTTTTCACTCTGTTATCTTGTATACGTTTGGTGTTCTTTTGAATTCATATAGGTCACTGTACTACACATACAAAATCGTGGACTGATAATGTTTGACTCTCTAATATATAATAGAAACCTTAAATTAATATGCTTGACAAGACTTAAAAAAAATACTCAATTAGCATGTGACCTGGCATTTATTTACAAAGGATTATTTACAATTTTACAATACATTATTTAATAAACTTCGCAAAAGCTTGACTTGTGAAGAATCACCTATATAGTAAACTATTAAGAAGTTTGTCGTCTCTCTGAAGCTTCAGAAATAGGTTTATGCTATTTTTTCTATCATATACTTTTCTCGCACTAACAGAACATCAAAATAATGGGAGTTGATACAATAGTTCAGTAGTTATTTCAGAATGAAGATGAAGGTATTGACTGAGAAGCTAGCTTTCAAACCAAACATACACAATGTGTATTGATAGTAAATGATCCTCACTTATAGGAAGTTTTAGATTTCTTTGGTGAAAATGTTTTAAGTTTCAATTGTAATTGGTTGTGGCTTTTGTGGGTCAGCTGAGCTTTTTTAGTAGGTTTGTGATCAGTACTGTTGAATTTGACAGGTAGTGATCCAGCAAGCTGGAAGGTTTAGGATTAGGATAATTCTTTGACGTTCCTCTGACGTCACTTGGTGAGCTCGATCACCGCAATGATGAAACCTATATTCTCTGTGCGCTTTTGCATTTGCCTCTTGCAATCTTTGTCGTTTTTAAAGCAAAATATTCTCCTGACTGGTTTCCTAGACCCTTGTCGCAAGGTGATGTCTCTTGTCTTTGCAATACCTTGCTGATCTCGTGATATGATGCTTTCATTCTTTGCATAGATACGAGTAATCGAATGTACCTAATTTTCAGTACTGCTTCTCATCTACTCGACACCAGATCAGGTTTGAAATTGGGCCCTTGTTTGTTCCGCTAGCATTACAGTGTGACATTTGCCCGCCAGATCATCTTGTTTCCATGGCGGTAAAACATTTTCCTAGAACACGAATATCAATATTTGACCTCCTCGTTCCATCTGGATACATTTTGAACAGTCTTGTGAAGTAACCAAATCGTCCTTGTGATCGATATGAGCGTCCAAAGGTTTTGAATGTTAAAGTTGTATGCGCAAATTCATGCTAGTTGCTATATTTTAAGATAAACCCAGTTACACTACTGTTGCGCTGCTCATGGTTCATAAAATTATTAGTTCAGCATCAAGATATCTTGCACGACCCTGAATTTAAGGGTTCTTTTTAAAGGATTATATAAAAAAGCAGCTTACTTCAGTTTCTTACGCTGAGCCCATATAAATAGCTGAAGTATTGCTCTGCATAAGATATGATTTTACTGGAATAAATATTTTTAACCGTATCTACAACTGAGACTACCATTGATTCTCTTAAAATAATTTTGTTCTTATTTGTTGGTTATTCTGTTACCGTTGCTGAAAAGATTTGAGTAATAGCTCTCAATATAATATCTTAGGAAATAACAAATGGTCATGCCCAGCTAATGTTTAAGCCTGAAAATTTATTTTAGATATTTTTTATCAAATACAACTACCATCAGATTTTTATTATACAGATTTCGAAAGCATTAACTATTTATTTGGAAACTAGATATCTTCCAAGTCAGTCCAAGATATTGGATCTAACTTATTTTGAAATGACAATTTAAAATCTTCAATTTAAAATATAGGCATACTAATTAGTTAGATGAACCAAAAGAATACATGGAAAACCTTGAGAAACGACAATTAATTTTGTCATTAAAACTATCTTAGCCTCAGTGCCGTTGTCATGGAAACCATAGATTGATGCCATATTCTGTAAGACTTTCGTTTAGTTTTCCTTATGTGGTTCTATTAAGATGATCGAGGGCATTCATATTGACATGGACGAAACTTCATCCAATTTGGAAAACGATTCCTTTATTTGATATCGAATTATGTGAAAAATTATACCAATAACACAAATTTTCTATAGGTGGATTGTTAGTTTACATTTTCCCAGTGTTCAACAATGTTGCCAAGTTGGAGAAATTTGCGCGATGATCGGCAGAATTTCAAGGGGCAATTCATGAAGCACATTGCAAGTGTCAATCATTAAAATCTTTTCTACTCCTTAACAGTTTAAAGAAATTTAGTTCATTATCTTTTCAGTGAGGGACTAGACACTTTATATTGTAGTTTCTCAATTAGTTTCTGCTCTATTATCCTTGTGCAATGACGTCATATAATGAAAGAAAACGTAAAAGTCTGACGTTTTTGTGTGTGAGAAATGAAGTTTGGCAACTTTTAATGGGTAACTTAACTGTTGTTTATAGTTTTATTACAAATGCATACTCGTATTTTCATTTTTTTCTTATATGAGCATCACATTTCCGTATTTGATGAGGGTGCTGTTTATTCACAGTGATTCAAAATAGTACGTTTTGGAGACCCATTTTCACTTTATTTACAAAGAAACGAATGAATCCAAAATAAGGTGGTTCCACATTCCCTCGTTCAGACAGGGCATAGAAAATAAATTACCGTCTATCCTGCAGGTGACGGCTCCAATATCTAACAAAGACAAAAAGGGGTCGATCCAATATCTAATAAGGGGCTTTTTCTTAAATACAATATTTCCTTACTGAAACCGCATTTGGACTGTATTTGCGTTGGCGAAGTATTGTTCTTTCACTGGATTCTATTTGCTTATAATTACTAGTCCTGATGAGTTGATGGAAGCGGTCGATTCCCGAGGGACGCAGACGGAGAGGAAATTAGATGGCATAAAAGAAGGCACCGTTGTCCATCTTGAAACAACCAAAAAGGGTTTTGTATACATGAAATTTCGATCTCTAAAACCTGACTATTCCAGAGCATTCAAACGTGACTTAGCAAGTGAAGAATTCTTGAAAAAATAAACTCTCCAAAAAATTGGACAAAATTCTAATTTGATTTGATATCATTACAGTATTGTCAGCTTAATAATATTGCTCCGAATCTCGTAAGGTTTAAATTGGACAAATCGTCATTGTATAATTCTGAATTGTGTAGTGAAATAACCAAAAGACTTGTAGAGACGGGAATTTCTTGTAAGCAAAACGTGTAGAAGAAAGCCTAGGAAACGTAGTTGGAACGCTTAAAGAAGAAATTCACTTTTCTTTAACAGTAATAGATGCTATCATTTTTAGCCGTCTTTTTAACAGAATGAGGTTATGAGCGATAGACACAATGAGAAACTCAGTAACTTCTTTTTGTAGTAAAGACTCAAGGAGTCTCTAATGTGTCTAAGCGTATTTCACCTAAAAGGGAAGAATTTCTTCTCTCTCTTTCTTGGGCTTGTTTTCTGTCTACCAAAACTTAAACCCAATAACCAACAATTCTTTCTGTCTGTCTAATCCCTCTATCATATCGCATCAGCAGAGCTCCCCCGTTCGCATATTCCCGAACTTTAACCGAGTACTGGGGCATTCCCTGAAAAAAGCGGGACGCCATATCTTAAAAACTAACCATAGAATCTTCTTGAAAATAATCTCGTTATGTTTCCCGAACCCGTTCAACTTTGACCTAGCCTTCCTATGATGTCAACTGTATGATAAAAGATTTTATAAAACTCTCAATTCTCCTTTTCCGCCCACGACACTTAGAACTAGATGGAAGCCATTCGTTTCAAGAAATAAACTACGACCTCTTCAAGAAGATGGCTGCGGAAGTAGGTATCTGCATAATTAGGCCACATAAAAGGTAAGGGATGATTCATCCTAGATAAAACTGACCATATTGATAAAATGGAAACTACCCTTAATGATCTGATTAAATTTAAAATTTAAACAAATAGGCTTACCAGCTCTCCAGCATATAATCAAATTTGGAGACAGAATCAACAGATTTTTAAGAACTCTAAAACAAAGTTGAATTATTACTGAGGATGTGTGTCAGGAAATTTTCTCAACAGTTCTTCCTATGGCACCTGCTATATATATAATAATATTATACATTAATATATATCACATTTTATTGAAAAGTCAAAAGATTACGTAGAAGCAATTACGTTAGCAACAAAGGGTGTGTTATCTCCTCACCTCATGCCTATTAAAGATCTGACGTTAACTTTGGAAAACGGACGGGAGAAGCTAGGTTATATTCCTTTATTAGATGCCCATAAAGTAGAATTCTATTATAGCCTAATATCAGTCAGCGTTGAAAATTATAGAATTATGATCACAATTCCTTTTGATTCTTCCGATGCTTGGCAATCATACAAAATAGCACCGTTTCCTACTTTTATGACGAATAACTCAAATCCAGTAATATCCAATTTAACGGGGCATGTACTGATTTCTTCTGATAAGAAATCATTTACAGTCATTAAAGACTTAGATAAACTCACTCACTGTTCAGGAGCCATGAATAATAAAATTTGTACAGCTGACTCTTTTGAATTCTATCCTATATCAACGGATTCATGTGAGTTAGACATAGTGCTAAACGGCTCTCTCTCTCATACAAGCGAAGGTTGTCTGGGGAAACTTTATCCCTTTTACGGTAATAAATTCAATTACAGGATGAATAATGGTTCCTGGATCCGTTATGATAAGGCCGGATTCGACGTCGTGTGTCCGGACACATCCACCGCCCATGCCCCTATCTTCGTAGCAGCCGATGGTTGTACGGGGACATCTACAAACTATACCGTCAGAGGGGTCAACACGATAAAACGTGAGAAGGCGTATTTCGCGAACTACACGTGGGCTACCACAATCATCCCATCACTACCTCTCCCATACAACGCGCGAGTAGCTCATCGTCTGACGCAACTGGCTGAGATGACCCACGCGTCATCGACTTATGCAGGTGGAGAAAATCTTCGCTACTACATTCTGCTAGCCGTGTTCAGCGTGACGGCCATATTGGTTATCGCCGTCAACATCTTTGCTTGGCGTAGGCTAAGGCGTAAACAGAAGGATCTCCAAGGGAACGTACTGGCCCGTCTAGATGACGTACCCGTTAAACTCAAGTCGTTTGCGTTTAGGGCCGCCTGAACTTGGCCACTTCAGTTCGTGCCTAGGGAATTGTCTGGAATTGTGTTGTGTGTGAAAAGCGGTCCGTATGCTGGCAAAAATGTAGGACAAGAATGACTCACGCCTTTGCATTTGAACAGTTAAAGTATCTCCAGGGCGCCTAATAAAGCATTATAGCCCAATATTATACATTAATATATTCCTAAAGGTATTTTTCGGGCACCTAATAAAATATCAGCCCTATATATTGCATTTCTGCAGAATTACATTGTTATACTATTATACAATTTATTTTATCTATTACAAAGAGTGTCAAGTACTCTTTAACAATTATCCATGATCATGCTATAATCATTATTTAGTAACCATTATTCTTAATCAGGTTACCTGTTATCATATTAATCATGTATACATGTTTTGATTTTTACCTTTTTATTATTTTTTGGGTACATAATCATTATTATTACCAAACATGGATCTATATTTTCCATGCATTTATCTTTGTTTATGAATATGTCAACAAGGGTATGTAACAGAACCTTTTTATGCATTTAATCACTTAGTATGTTACGAGCACGCTCCTATGGACAATGTTTAAAGTAATTTTTTTTTTGTTATTCAAGGCTTGAATAGGTAGCAGTCCGAGCCTAATGTAATAATTACATTATTATATAATTTACAAGATCTGTAAATATAAACCAATGACCTGGGGTCATGGCATTAGGAGGGTTCTACGTGACCAAAGCAGACCTAGATTACGCTATGCGCTGTCTGCAGTAGCCTGATCTAGCTCAAAGCTTTGTCAACATTTTTATGTTTATGATAACTTTGCACAACAACTTCCATGGGAAAGCGGGTTGACCTGTTAACCTACGCCGGAAACTTGTAACTTCCGAGCCGGCAGACTACGTATGTGTTTTTATATGAATTGCTGAGATAGCTAATGTTCCGCTATCGACGCGATGCTTTAGAATGGCAGTTCCACGCCAACGATCAAACATATCGGTCGTCCGACCGAGCTGCATCTCCTAGTATGGAGTTACAGAATAAAGTTGTTATCTTGTCAACTTGCCTGTTTGAATCATCTCCTCTAGTCAAGGAAGAACCTCTCTACTAAGATATCCAAGGGAGATGAGAGGAACCAAAAATTACTTACGAATGACAGTCGTAAGGAAAGAACAAAAAGTCTATCGCCAAGCGATAAGACATTAGATATATATATATATATATATATATATATATATATATATATATATATATATATATGTATGTATATGTATATGTATATATGCGATCCTCACTTGAAAATGAAAGAAGGAGGGAGTACCAGGACTTTCAACTTTTATTCCAAAGTCATCTTCAGGGTACTAAACAATTCTAAGAAAACAACTTACACAAGAAGGGAACATGAGGTCACAAATAACAATAAAACAAGTCAACAAACTTCTTAAGTATGTAAATAGACATTGTTAAAAACATACTTAACTTATATATATATATATATATATATATATATATATATAGAGAGAGAGAGAGAGAGAGAGAGAGAGAGAGAGATTGTTCATAAATTATAAAACAAACAGAAAGATATTTTGAATACCTGAATATTGCTTTAGCATCCTTGGAAGAAAAGTAGCGCCATCTATCTCTCTCTCTCTCTGTATATATATATATATATATATATATATATATATATATATATATATATATATATATATATATATGCACAGGAGTGTAATGTAAAAGATTCATGATAATGGATGGCGCCACTTGACTTCCAAGGACGCTAAAGCAGTACACAGGCATTCAAAATATTAACTTCTTATATTTCAGAGTCATTGTTTTCCGCAAGTTAACAACGGTATATAGTTTGACTGCATTGTTTTATATGCATAAATATTCTGTGCGGTAAAGATATTTTTCTATGTGCGTCTTTTGGCAATGGAAGAATCTTCTGTAAGTATGTGATTGGGTTTTAGATTTATTTTATGTCGCTTTGTGTATAGGGTTTTCAGTGGTTCTAAGTTGTTTATGACGTTACGCTATAACTGTGATATTTTAGGAGTTTTCTGTTTTGTTAATATTGTGCTTGAGAGAAGTCTTGGAATCTGTTTCTGAACTTTTGTTGAAAAAAAATCATCGCTTAGGTTTAAGTTTGGAAGCTTGTGAAATATATCGGCAAGTGCACGTGTTTACTTTGAGTATTTAATATTATTACCCCCATTTTATTAAGTTTTAATGAATGCGTAGGTTAAGTTTTATATTGAAAGCCTTTGTAATATTTTAAGGTGAATTTGCTGGACAGGTGTTAAAACTCTTGTTCGTTAAGTTTCCCCCCACTTGGTTCTCGATAGTTTTCCCGTTTAATATTCTGCGTGCCGGTTTGGTGGTAGGATTATGTAAAGAAGTGGGTTTTTTTTCGTTTTTTTTTAAATTTTTTATATTTCGAAAGTTAAGGAAAGGTGAGATTTGGAGCGTGAAAATTGAAAGTGGAAAAACTTGAGGGTTGGGGATACATATTAGTAAACTGATCACTTCCAGAGTTGTGGATTTGATTTTCATTCTGTACGTTTTAAATGTGCGTTGCAAGTCTTGCTTTAATAACTGTAGGTAAGAATTTTACTTTGTTGTACGGGCCAGCCTGAAAGACACTGAAGTATGATAAGGCGGTCAAGAAGCTACTAGATTAGTAATTAGACGTTTGAAAGTAATAGAAATACCAGAAATTAACACCTTTTCAAAAGCTATGCTATAAGTGGAATAAAAGAGTAGAGGGCAGTTTTCACTTGAAAAAGCCTAAGACTAAACTATTTTAGTCACTAAATTTAAGATTACTTCATTTAAGATTACTTCAAACAGTTCCTGCTACTGATTGCTTTTAGCCCTACGAAAAGTGATCGTCCAAAGTAACAATTTTTTTTATTTTTTCTGGAGGATCACACAAGTTTATAATTAATACGCAAAGATCTTTTTGTATAGTCTTTTTACTTAATGAAATTTTTAAAAGTAGCTTGGTGTAAGTGCGTAATGTTCAAGAGTACTTAACAAGTGTGAATTTTGAATGATTAATCTCTTATCTGTCCCAAGGCTCTGTATGGTCTACAAAAGAGAAAATCTTTTCGGTAGGTTTTAACTTTATTGTTTAAGATCTAATTTACTGTTTAAATGTAAAAACCACTAAACCAACACTGGCGCAACAGCAAGCCTTTGGTGTTGACATGTAGGCCAATTAAGGTTGATATGTAGATGAATGAGAAGCCTAGTTACGTAAGTAATTGGCTTGTAGCTGAAACACTTGGAAACGTTACGGTGCCAGTAAGTTGTAAATTTGTCGCTATTTCAGTAGAAAGATATAGTACCATAAAGGAAATTTGTTTATTTCAGTAGAAAGATATAGTACCATAAAGGAAATGTCTCCCAGTCTTAATTTATTACAAAGTTTGCAGTTTTGATTAAGATAACTGATTTGCAATTACGGCCTTTATTTTGGCTTTGCGTGTAGTATTTGATGTTGGTGTCCGGAGTGTAACAATGTTTCTTAAACCTGGTGCCGTGTGCTGGAAACTACAGGTATCCAGGCTTAGTACGTATTTCTTTTAAAGGCCACCCCTATTTAAAAAAAAAAAAAACTGGCTTGTCTAAAGATTTTACTGGAAAATTGAAAGGGTTAGTTTTGTTTTCAGTGGTAAACTGTATTTTGAACCATTATCTACTGGGAACAAATCCCGTAAAACATAAAATTATCTTAGTGCTTGGTTATATGGTACTCCCATGATAGGGTCAAATGGAATAGGCTCAATTCTTGTTACGGGTTGACTGCTCGAAAGTAGTTAGACAATTTCAAAATTTGCTGCACCATAATTTGTGGGTTATTAATTACTCTAATTAAATAATTTCAATCATGGGATTGTGAAAGGGGTTGTCAAGATGCGACCAAGGGAGCTTTTAAGTTGTGGGAAACTCTGCTGGTTGACTGGTGAAGTTGGCGTTGAACCTAGGAAATTTAAAGAACCCTTTTCAAACTGGTAATTTGAGTTCATTTTCCTGAATTATCAAACTTCAGCGAGAATCTTGATAGATAAGGGGTCGTAGCTAACATTAGTAAATATTTATATTGCAGCATTTATACAGTTAGTTTTGAATGCGGATGCAGCTAAACTTTATTTGTATATTTGTATTTCAGCGACAGTAACTAGTGTACTGCGTGGTGAAGTCATATTCATTAATCTTAAGGTTAGAGTTAACGCGTGATGTAATCGTAGGCATATTTTTTTTCATTTTTAAGGATAAGCTTAATCTTTATTCACTGGATCTTACGTGAAGGGAAAGTAATTTCAATTTGCAGGAGTCATAAAAGAAATTATTTGTTTTTAATTTTGAGGAATGTTTGTTAGTAATGTGGTAATAAAGTGTCTCGTCAAATTAGTGACTTAAGTTAAAAGCCGCCTTGTTTCGTAAACCTCGAAGCGGAGAAAAGTTAAAACATTAAGATCTAAATCCCTATTTCTACCATCAAATTCGTGATAGTAATTCTTTTAAGACTAAATTCCTCCTTTTTTAGACTTAATTACTTTGGCAAGACGACAAAATTAAAACTTTCAGATCTTAGAGCCTTATAAGTTGGGTTTTAGTATAGAAACTAATACCTTTGGTAATTGCTTATTTCTAATTGCACTGTTAGCTAATTATGAATCTTTTCTGTAGCTAATGCATTAGCAGTGGGATAAAGGAATCTGTATCCCACGGCCGCAGTTACGGAAGTTTCAATGTGGACAAAAAGAAAAAAAAAAAAAAAAAAACTTCTTGGAGAACTTAACAATGAATAACTTTACTTTCGTTGAACAATATCGTGGTTTCTATAGCTTGTAAGCAACTTTGTAGGAGGTATTCAATAAATAATGAATATGCTCTTAGGTATTTATTGTTCCTTTATGCTACCGGTGTTTAAAAATATCAGTTACTTAATCATGCTTTATCAAATTGAGCATGAAAAGTTTCACTATACTCGGTTTTTTTCCATCTGTCCATCCGCCTGTGGTGCTTGCGTATGGTAACACTGCGTCCCGGCCTTTAGATGGTTACATTCGGCTTACATTCAACAATAATGATATCCAATTTCGAATATTAACGGTGTAATTCGTATACAGTAAATTATTAAAACTTTTCAGTTGCAAATGTACGCCCAGATATCCTTTTATTTACCTAAAACTTACACAGCTTATCTAAAGCCCGGCACGCAATGTTACCATACGCAAACACCACAGGCGGATGGACAGATGGAAAAAAAGTATAGTTAATGATGGTAATAACCTGTATGCCTGATTAATGGCGTAACTTACGAGGAGTCTTTCAAGTTTAGAGCCGGCAACTTGAAGCTATATAATTGTATAATAGTAACAGCACATCAAAGTTGACAGATGTACAGTTGGACACAGGTTTCCCTGGTACACCTTCTTGAGGGACTTCGAAAAATTATATGGTAACAGTGTTTACTGAGGGGGATGGGGGGAGGACTCTTCCTCTCTTGGCAAGAGTTCCACCAATAAGCTCTGGAATTCTTTCAGTGGGAGGAGTCATTAGGTATGGTTGGAGAAACACACACACACACACACACACACACACACACACACACACTCGGTAAAAAAAAAAAAAAAAAATCTGAGCAGGGTATATCGCTGTAACTAAGATTACTGTCTCACTTTTAATATAAGTTTGTTTATTAAGATTGCATTTAACTTTCGTCTAAGTCGTTATCTTACCACCGTGTCTGTTATTATATATCGGTCATATTCATTACGTAATACTTAAAATTGATCAAAATTTTAGAGAATCATGAACATCATAACAGGATATTTTAACCTTATCACGTAAGCAAAGTTTATAGTATCGGTTGCAGTGCGTTTCCTACCAATAATATAATAGGAAGCTATAAAGAGAAGCGCAGCAACACTTCATTGAACATACCCAAAAACTCAGTGAACGTGTTTTAAGTGTCCGACCCCTTAGCTCCACTCTCTCTCTCTCTCTCTCTCTCTCTCTCTCTCTCTCTCTCTCTCTCTCTCATATTAGCTACTTTAAAGTGACATGTCATCTAGAAATACCACTGCGCTAAGTATTCAGTTTTGATATGTCATTAACACCCTTCAATCTTGACTAAACTAATATATGCATATATATTTTTCGGGGGGCGGGGGGAGTGGTGTCGGGGATAGAGTTCTTGTTGTTAAGCCGTCTTACAGGTTTTGGAATTCTAAAATGTAATTCAAACTGACAAGCTTCTTGCTTTTGCTGTACCGATGTCCTCAGCCTGGCTTTGCTACAACTGAAATGGGTGGGGGACTAGGGGTAAGGTGGGCCTGTTGCGACCCCGATGGGTGGACGAAGTACTAGATATGCTCGTGGATAGTGTATGGCTAACGAAAAGCTCCACTTGAAATATTTTCTTGTTTATCGTTAATGCCTGCGTGTTTAGTGTTTATCCTAATAGTATTATAGTACTGTAGATTTTCTGAATACAACAACATTTACAAGAAGAAGGATTGGGTTAAACTCACTCTCGTAAATACATAGAGAGAGAGAGAGAGAGAGAGAGAGAGAGAGAGAGAGAGAGAGAGAGAGAGAGAGAGAGAGAGAGACTAGACTAGACTTTACTGATGAATCAAAATGAAACTACTAGGGACAGATAAAATTCCACAACGTGTAATGGAAAATGAAGAAGGACTCCCAAACTTGGTGCAAACTTTTAACCATTCCCATATGGTAAACTTAATTAGTTTGCCAATGATAAACAATTGTTGATATTCAAAAGTTTCATGTATTCATGGTTGGGTTTGTATTCCCTCTTGAATATACTGTAGAGTTTATTCCCTACACGCAGTTCATTACAATAATTATTACATGATATGGATAAACATATCTACTTGGCTTATATTTTCTAATATATTAATTGTGATACATGTTTTAATGTCATACGGACAGAAATTCCTTTCGCTCTTATCATTCGTATGAGGATAAGAAACAGACTTCTCTATTGTTAAACAGCCCCTTCATTCATTTACCTTTCCATTGTGGAGAGCGCTATTTGGAGAAATGTAGTTTGATGATATCGTCCTAGGGTTCTTTTTAAATTTTTTAAGAAAAAATCAGGATAGCTAAATTCCCTTTAGATTTTGAATTCCTTTAAAATATCAAAATCACCTTTCTAATAAATAAATTATAATAATCATGACCTGGAGCTAAACGATATGCATAAGTCTGTTTACGATTTTTTTTTTTAAATCATACGACATGGAAGTTCAGCGGAAGCCATGGGGTAATCCAAATATACACACTCAATTTTTACATTTCTTTTTAAGATTAGTGAGAAGTCCAGCCACTTTCCTTCTCGATCACCTCTTGCAATCTGTTAGGCATAGAAGATTCATGGTTTCTGACGATCTGTGGTCGGTTGTGGAAGAGTTTCCATTGTGTTCCCAGAGGTTCATAAGTTGATCTGGTCTCCTCTCACTCTCAGGCTCCCAACATTTTACCAAATTAGCTTAAATATTCTCAGTGAGGTTCATGTCTGTATCTTTACTTGGCCAGTCAAGCAACTGCAGATCCTCTCGACCTTGAAACCATTCCTGGACTATTCTGGCCGTATGGATGGGGCAGCGGTCGTGAAGTGAAAGAAGTTAGAAATCCTGATGAATTTCAATGTATTTTTCACCAGTGAGCCTCCAGTCAATCCTGGTGATATCATCCATATAATGTAAGAAGATCCAGCCCCACACGTTTACTGTGGCATGCCCATTCCTAGTCACCTCGTAAATTTCTTCTGTAGTATCTGAAGGGAAAAAATCTAATTTTTAACAATTTACGCTCTGCTTTTCGTAATAGGGAAAATAATTCTATATCGTTTGGGGAAATAAAATGCTAAGTAACAACCCTTGCAATAAATTAAGTGTTTATTCATCTGCAAGGATTGATACTTATAATAGCATTAACTTTGATCTACAACAGTCCGTTATGATATAATATTCTTCAATTCAGTAAACAGGCTGTACTCTATATTATAAGTTTGCCTACGTGATTATTCATAACATTAATAATGTATTTGCTTAATGCCTGAAAGCTGGCCATAGTAGAACTAATGGGGGGTTTTCAATGAAGAATTTTTATTTTCACACTTCTCGTGGCAATATAATTCAATTAGCGGAAAATACATGGTTATTGACAAAATTATCTTTTGATTATAATATTACCCTTGCTTATAATTATTATAGTCTGTTATTTTAGAAACTCACCTTATATTACTGTCTTCACTTATGTATTCTGCCGTGACTTCTGCTAGTAAAAGACCTTTCGTCACTGCATACGACTCGAGACCAAAATTCCATATCCTCCCCCACAAACTGTTGGACGAAGGCAAGCCTATCAGCACGATGCTGAGAAATTCCTTCTTGGCAAGAATTATGAGGTATTCCTGCCTCATGCAGACGTCTTCGCACCGTCATAGCCTAAACATTTAATGCCAGACGTTCACAAATAGCAATAGTATTGGTAAAAGGATTATCTTATGCTGCTCGTCGAATGTCGTAGTTATCCTAACGGGTGGTCATTCGTGGTGGAGGTCTTCGAACTGAAATGCGTAATTAACATGCAGATACCTAGATAATCAATATTGATTAATAGCCTGTTTACTTATGGGAACGCTATTTGGTATTCTGGGAAGTAAAGAGAAAGAATCACTATTTGAGTTCAACAGGACCAAGGCAACTGTAATTTAGGTTTCATAATTTCGCGGGTTTATAAGGTTTATAGTTTAAAAAATTAATAAATAAATGAAAAATGCTATTCAAAGTCTGTCAATTTCCCAGTCTAAGCGTGCCTCCTTTTCCATTTATTTACTGTTGTAGGGGAGACGTCAAGACGCTGTGCAACAGCACTATTGAAAGCTCACTTTCTCGTAGAGCGACGATCTGCGCCTGGAGAACAATATGTTGCTGTTCATTTGGAGACTATAACGAATACTACTAGCAGAGGACAGAAGCCCTATTAAAATTTATAAAACACCTCAGTCCAGCCATGATTGGGCGACAAACTTGTTACCGTGTAATAGAGGTGCTGTAGCAGTGATATAGTTATCACCGAACAAAGTGATATATCAAATCACACGATTACTGGGACTGATTGATTGGCTGTTACTGGCATTGCAACATCTCAGGTCATTACTGTCATTGTTAATTGTCTGTAACACTGTTTACTAAAGGTGGTGCTGTTCCCCTTTTAACGTGAATTCCACTAATCAGCTTTCGAGCTGTTTTAGTGTACAAGATGTTGGAGGAGGCAAACTTGTAATAAGTATTAATCATCATAGATGAATAAACATTATCCTAATGCAGGGGTTGTTACTTAGCATTACATTTCCCCAAACGATATATCATTATTTTCCCTTTTACGGAAAGCAACGCGTAAATTGTAAAAAATTTATTGTTTTCCTTCAGATACCACAGAGGAAACATTTACGAAGTGGCCAGGAGTGGCTTGTAACCGTAAACGTGTGGGCCTGGATTTCC
>NC_061106.1:22427639-22464692 GCF_015104395.2 Macrobrachium nipponense
TCCATTAAATTCGGGGAATTCTCTTGGTTAACGAGTGTTACTTACTTCTAACTGTTTTAGGGCGAATTCCAGATCTGCTCATTTTTAGTAGCTTGTTGTTACTTTTTATCTTTCCAATGAGATTCGAAACCATCATTTTCTTTCTTTTGTAAACAGCTGGTTTTTCTTGGCAACTTATCACAATTTGTTTCCTTGGCCTTTTTATAACGAGCCACGTCACGAAACTTTCATAATACGTTTAACTGGCATTTCAAAATTCGGAAGCATTTTCTCAAGTTATGGAAACTGCTGGTTTCCTACTCTTTTTTAACGGGAAAATTCGAGGGCTTTCCCCAAGATCAATAGGTTAGAGATTAAACGGAACTTCCAAAGGCTCAAGAACCTTGATAATGGACTAATTTTATTGTAGGTTAAGAGATTCCGGAAAATTAAAAAAAAAAATAGTAGTAAAATGTGAAGACAAATCGGGGGGGGGAGCGGGTTTGTCCCTTTATTTATTCTGTTCCAAAGTGTTCAGTGGATTGGAAAATGTTTCGTTTCTTAGGAAACGTAATCCCTGTTTAACAAAAAAAACTGACCCCAAGAATATTAAAGTAAGTACATGCGGTCATTTAGTCCACCTAATATGAGCGCATGAAGTCTAGGCAAATGGTTTGGTAAGCCTTAAAACCGGGTTATTAGAAAACGTTCCATTACCCCATAATTGTCTCCCTCCCCGTACTAAATCATTGGATAAACAATCTTGAAGTCCCCACCTACAAAAATGACCGGGAACCGGTGAACAGGGATTTTTGGTAAAACTCCAAACTTTATTTAGTTCTTCATTCTCTCCCCAAAGGCTTAATAAGAACCTCGATACCTGAACATCAAAAGTTTCTCTTAAACTGAACCAAATCTTCTTGTACAGAGATCAAAAGAATAAATGAATGTTTTAATTAAAATATATAACTCGTCGAAGGAAACATGGTATTGCTTCCTGCTGGAAAACATTAGAATCAGGGAACTCGACATCAACCGGAAACGAAAAAAAGGTGTAAGAATTAATTCGCCTGTTCAAAGTGTTGTTCCTTCGAAGTGAGATTTTGAAGGGTCTATCAGAAATAAATTTATTTAAACGAACAGATCCACCAAAACTATAGTCTCTACAGAAATGGAGAAGATCAAAGGTTTTTTCAATAACCCCAATACAGAAAAAAATGGAATAACAGTGTGAGAGAGTTTTTCCGTCGATAACTCCTATGAAAAACCGGATGATTAAAAAAGAAAGAATATGAAAAACCTGGAAACGACAAGACCATTAAAAGATTGAAAGAAGAAAAACAAATGAAAGGTGAATGAAAAAGGCGGAGGTTTGAACCGAGGCAGGGGAAGATTGAAGACCGGAGGAGCGAGATGGGGACGGGGAAAAAAATTCGACATCCAAACTTTTGTTCTTTAAACAAAGATTTTCCCAAGGGTAATGACCTAATGGGTTTACTTGCCAATCCACATAAACCTTAACTCTCGCCATCCCCGTGACGAGCTCGAAGAAGAAGTGTCTCCTTCTTCTTATGATTTTGCATCTTGTGTCCGACCCTTGATACAAAAAATGGAGGATCCTGTTTTTTCAATATGAAAACTTTTGCTTTCAAAAGAACTTCTTAAATGAAGATGTTTTAGTTCAAGGTGGTTGTTTCTTAAGGACTTGAAATCAACGGAATGCTTAATGTCATAGTGGAGCTTTCTTGTGGTAGTGCAAGGCAATAAACACTTTTCTTGTCTGAACCAGAATGCTAACCAAAATTAAACCACAGCGTTAAAGATGGAAAGACCAAAATTTTGTCTCCATTTTTTCAAAGTTTTTAGTCAAACAAGAACTGAACTTAAGACCCAGTGGCGCAAGAACCAGTTGCACTTTATAGTGAAAGTGGCAAAGTTCTGACCAAAACGAGGATTCCGTATTTTCTTTAGCAAGCATTGTCAGTATTGGTAGAAGATTTGTTTATTTGTTTGACTTTATTTTTCCATTGATTTTTTAATTTTGGGTTTCCGGAATTTCGATTTAAAAATCTTTAAAAACAACCATTTTACGTTTTTGGAATCTGTATATACGTTTGTCGCCATTAAAACTGTTTATGAAATAAAAAAGAAAGGGCCAGATTTGTTTGGAATATTGCAACCATTTTAGAAATATGTTCACTTCCAAGACCATTAACCTTTAAGGTTCTTTGCAAGCGGGGGGGAAGACTTCCGACCCCCTAAGTTGCAAACCCCCTTTTTTGGTTCCTTTTACCTGTACATCCTTTTTCATATTACCCTTTCTTCCATCCCTAACTTTCCACCCATCTCTAACAATTGGTTGAAAGTGCAACTGCAAAGGTTTCCGTCCTGTTACACTTCTCAAACCTTTTTAGATTTCCTGTTTCACAGCGCTGAATGAACTCATAGGTCCCCAGTGCCTTGGCCTTTGGCCTAAATTCTAATATTGAATTCAATTCAGGTTCATAAAAAAAACTATTCCTTGATATTATCTTTTTAGAAAACAAATACGTTTATGTCCATTACTAACAACCTCCGCATATGTACTAAGTGACTTGAGAAATGTGCTTTAAAGGAAAACAGATTGAAGTTAAGACTACCAACACACACACACACAAACACACACACACCAAACACCAACACACACACACATACCCACCCCACTAATTAATATATATATATATATATCTATATATATATATATTATTAAATATAATAATATATGATGTTGTAATGGTATGCAATGGATGTGTTTGTGTATGTTTTCTGAAAATTTGTCCAAACAAGCAAAAAAACATTCAATACAATATAAAATAACATGATCTATATATTTGCACAAGTACTCTTAAAGGGGCGAAACGTACTACTGGTCAATTCATAGATAGTTTTTTACACGCCACATTAATTTCGTTGTGAGATTATTACAGAGGCAAAAAAAAAAAATACATCTTTGATACCTTGCAACTAAATGCAAGCGTAATGTAGACAAAAAGTCCAAATTTGCTTTTTACCAATCAAACGTCTCCCAGACCATTACAAATTTCTTTAGATTGTTTCATAAAATGAAAACAAACAAACAAAAGTGTGAGGAACATTATTTGTACTTTTGTTTTTTTTTTTTTCAGTATTAATTGGTATGACAGAAATTGCAAAAAATCTCAGGTCAATATTTTGTTTTTATTTTTCCAACTTTATGGAATACAAAAGAAGCTCAAAAATTTTTTCTTGGCCCATTATTTTCTTATTATTTTCCCTAAAACTAGTTGTATAAAAGAAAATGCAACCTAGTCTAAGGCCACTATTTTTCCTTTCATCGTTGTAATAATAGAATCCCAAAAAGTCTGGGGGCCACTATTTTCTTATTATTTTTTTCCCTAAATTGGCTGTATACAGGCAAAATGCAAACCCTATGAGTAGATTCCACATCAATCGTTGCAATCTGATGTCTAGGCCCAATCTCTTTATGACACTCCCTGATTGGCCTGTTTGATAAGCCAATCCACCGGGCCTGAAAACTTCTCAAGTTTTCCCTCCTCTTCTCTGTGTTCACATTATGCTTCCACCTCTACCTGAGGGATCCGTCTTTTTCAAATGTTATCCCATCAGGAGAGTTTTGGAAACATACATCCTTGTACCTATGGCGAACTCTCGAGAATAGGACTGAAGACTTATCAACAGGCAATCAGGCGGGCGTCGTAGCTCGTAAGGGACCTGGGCCTAGACAATCAAGATGCAAGTTTTTATGGTGAATCCTTACTATAGGTTTTGCATATACAGCAATTTTAGGAAAAAAATTAATAAGAAAATCGTTGGGGCCCCAGAACTTCGTAAGGGGACGTCCGGCATAGACATCAGAATGCACGGTTGGTGTGAATCTACTAAAGTCCCCTAAGGGTACACTATTTTCCTTTCAGCCGTTGTATAATAAGAATCCCAAAAACAAAGTTTGGGGGCCGCCAACTTATTTTCCTTTATTTTATTTTTTCGTAATTAAATTGCAAAGCATAAAACAAGAAAAAATGCAACCTCCCATAATCTTCCCTGGGACCCTCGCACGCAATTAAATCGGTGGTCGGGGCAGAATCCCGTTGAACTCTTTTCCTTTCGCGGACAGCCAAGTTTCTCTTCCCCTTGTTATTTTTCCCTAAATCTTCGATCGGCCGGGAGGCTCCCGTCCCTAAACCTAACCAAAACCCCGGGTTGGGTTGCAAAGAGGATAGAAGGAACATTCCCCCTGATCCTAATGAAGGATTTTTTTGCCCTTGACCTGAGAATTATCTGTGTGACCACAGTTTATATCTTTTTATTTGTCTCTTTGAAATCGACTCCGAATTTCTTCTTAACGTCTTTCCTGTCCCGTTAAGGTCTCTCGTCTCTCTTTCTTTGTCTCCCGCTTCTCTTTTATGGTTTTCTTGACTTTTGGTTCCAAGTTCTCTCTCTCTCTCTCTCCCTCTCTCTCTTCATTCGCTTTCTCTCTCTCTCTCTCTCCTCTTTTTTGCATTTCTGCCATGGCATCAAGCCCAAATCTCATTGAGTTCGCTTACCATTTATTTTTAGCCCACAGTTTCTTTTCCTCTCGAAAAATCTTTTCCCTATTAACCTCAAGCCCTGGGATTTACCCCGATGACTATTTCCTCTTCTTCTATTTCTTTCTTCTTCTTCTTTCTTCTTTCTTCTTTCGTCTTTCTTCTTCTTCTTTTCTTACAATTAGTTTCCAGGTTTAAATTTTTGTCCCTCAGTAATCCGAATATCAGGCTGGAGTGAAATATAGCAAAGTTCTTGTCTGGCCCGTCGACAAGTTAAGGGCATTAAGGCCAACTTTTGTTTTAGAATGCCCTTTGGCCAATTAATTCCTAGCGTTGCGAACGCCATATTACAAGGAGCAAACTGAAACAACTTCGTGTACCAAGACCATCAAAGTTACAAAATAAATAAAATGCGATTACAATCGCCCCAAGAATGGCTGTGCACTCAATTGTAGGCGAACCATTTTGTTGCCTTATTACTTGGGCAAGTGTTTTACAAAATAAGAGTAGCCTCAACACCTTTTAGAGGTATTATCCCAGGGTGGAATTAAATTGGGTAAAATAGCTGCTATACAAACCACAAAACAATAAATATATATATATATAATGCGATTATATATATATAATATATATATATTATTCTATATTATATATATAATTATAGTATTACTTATATATGTGTGGGTGTGGTGTGTCCTGTGGTGTGTGTTAATTTTTTTATGAGTTACTCATTTTTATTCATTATAATATTTTATTTGTCTCTCTCTCGTCCCTCCCCCCATGGTATACTACATATTATAATGTATATATAATTAATATATTATTAATATATAATATATATATATATATATATAGATATTATATATATTAATAATAATATATATGCATATAAGTAATGAATGTATTTGGTATATATATTCCATCATTGTCTATCGGTTTTTATCAGTGGGTGCCGTCCAGCTCTGTTTTTCAGGAACCACTCAAATATATATATACTTATAAGATAAATATTAGTATATATATAATAATATATATATATATATATATAATATATAATGTTGTATATTATAGACCTCCCTTCCTAATAAACCATTTAATACTACTAAAAGAGTAAAACGGGGAAGGTACTTATGGCCCCAAAAACAAATGGTAACAAGGGCTTCCAATCAAGCGGCCATTGGTTAGGCTAGAGGCTGAAAGAAGTCCGTTTGGGAAAAGCCCATCGAACAAAAAAAAAAAACAAAAAAAAAAAAAAACAAAAAAAAAAAAAAAAGGGATTAATGTGCAAACAACGGAGGGGAAGCCAAACGGTCTGGAATAAATAAGGATTTAAGGAGATCGTATTATTATTAAAATAATGCGAATATATGGGCAAACGAATTTAACGGAAGGTAAGACGAAGGGTGGTATGAGCAAAGGAAGTTTTGAAAGGAAATTATTGAATTGAAAGAAAGAGGGGTGTGTGGAAAAATAGACAGGAAAGGGATTAAAGGTAAGCTTTGTTGGATGGTCATTTTTATATCCATATAATAATATATTATATATTATATATTATATAATATTATATATATTATAATATATTATATATACATATTATATATATATATGAAATGAAAATATATTTTTTTAATTTTATCTTATTATATTAAATAAATATAATAATATATATATATTATATTATATAATATATATATATAAAAAATATATAGACATTATATTAATAGGAATGAGATAGGAGACCTGCTACATTTCAATGTTTTATATATATGATATATATATATATATAATATAATATATATATATAATTAGATATCATCTATATATAATATATTATATATTACTATATGTTGTGTGTGTGTGTGTGTGTGGTGGTGTGTAAGTTATATATATTTATATATAATATATACATTAATAGTATATCTATATACATATTTATTCTTTTCTTAAAGGATTTATATTTTTTTCTTTGTACTTTTTCTTTCGAAGGCTCAGGGAAGAAATATGCAAACGCCTCTTGCAGTCATTTCCGTGCAGTCCAAATGGCTCCCCTGGAAAGGAAGAAATGTCTCGGAAATTTTTTCTAACCTGTGAAAATGGCAAATGTTGTCTGTTCGACCCACCAAAAACCAAAAATGTCGGCTCCAACTTTTCCTAACTTCGTATCTGATTGCTGTGGGGTTTCGTCTCCTTATCTTTTAATTATCGTCGACTCGTATCAGACTTATTGTCAGCATGCTTGCTGAATTAATGGAAAAAAACGTAGACCTCTTTACTTTGGGAGTTGGGACTACCGTGTAATATTACCAGTGAGACAGCCTATAGTAGATTCCCATCAACAGTGCATTTGATGTCTAGACCAGTCCCTTACGACGCTCCTGATTGGCTGTTGATAAGCCAGTTACAGGGCTGGAAACCCAGTCTCTCTCGAGAGTTCACATAGGCAGGATGTATGTTCCACCTCTCCTGAAAGACGTATCCCTCAGGAGATTGTAACATAGATCCTACCCATGTGAACTCTCTCTCGAGAAAGACTGGGAGTTTCCAGCCCTGTGATTGCCTTATCAACAGTCAATCAGAAGCGTCGTAAGGGACTGGCTTAAACATCAAATGCAACGTTGATATGAATCTACTATAGTGTCTTCTTGAAAGATGCCAGATTCTCCAAAATTTTAGAATAAACGTTAGTGCTTTCTTGTCATTTCTTTGTCTGCAAACATCCAGTCTCTATATGAGAAATTTTCATGGCATAAAGTCGTCTTTTTGAGGAGATTAAGAACTACAGCATTAAATGCAAACGTAACTCATTCTGACTTTTCTAAACATTTAACGACATTTAATGCATTACTTTTCAAAGTTTGATTAGTAGCAATGTAACTCGGTTTCCAATTCATTCGAACAAGTTTTGCACCAATCCATACCGAACTTTGTCTTCTAATTCCACCTTCCAGACGCTTCTCTCTGATCGTCGTGTATTGAAGCTTCTCTTCTTATGTAATAATGTAAGTCGTTTGTCTACTTTACGTTTAGCATAATGCACATTGTGTATAGGTTTGTTGGAATTAGAGACAAATGAATGCTGATACTGAATTCCAGAAAATTATATCAGCTGTTGTGGGTTTTGCTTCATTTTGATGTTGATGTATTCAGTCACTAAAGATACCGACGGACAAAATTTTTTCATTGCTTAACATTTGCTTACATTCCATCAAAACAACCCAGTGAATTTGTTTTAAATGTAAGTAAATATCGAAAAGCTTCATTGCACCTTTTATTTTACCGAAACCCATTTTCCCAAATCTGAGAACTGCTGTTCTGTTTGGTCGTTTGAAAACAGCTCACGTTAGATTCTTCCAAATATAGGATTGGCGATACTTATTTTAGTTTACTGTGATACATTGCGACTTTCATATTTAGACTTATACAACCCTAATTAATACATATATGTCATGCTCAACATGGCGCTCTGAAATCATCCGTAAATTAGGATGTTTACAATTTTACGTATGTTTACGTCGTCCGTTTCCATACATTGTTGCCAGATCAAAGAAATGTACGGGACAGGTAACTGCATCTTGCAAATGAACTAAACATTAGCGGTGAACGTCTGTTTCAAATATGTTATTTACAATATCTCACAAAGACTGAGAATTATTTTTTAAAGCACTATAACAAACACAGTTGCCAGGATCTATACTTTAGTACTATCCTGGTCGAGGAGGGTTCCGCTTTTAGACTGCTGCTTGATGACGTCCCGTTGTCTCTTCTTCGTAAGGCAAGGCAATGTCCATGGCTGGTATATGGATCTTGGCAATGTCTCTCCTCCCAACATCGGCACCGTTGCATGTTACTTGAGTCATTTCGATTCTGTCTTTGAAAATAGCACTAATTTGTATATCCCTTGCATGCAGCTTATAAGTACTGTTCTATAAGATACGAACGGTTTGGTATTCATTTCCAGAATTTAGATCGTACATTCAGTCGTACTGTACATACAGGCAATTTCATTGCCAAATAGAAAGTAGGAAATAGATAGGTAAATAGCAGGATGTTTACTGGAATCATAATTCTGTTAACAACATGGGTGTCACAGTTCGCGGTCTAAGTTTCAATCTGAAAATTTGCACGTAGTATCTGTTAATTAATTGAGTAATTAATCTAGTCATTAAATACTCGATTACTGCTCATATTAATAAAAAAATAAAGTTTCAGGCGTAAATAATTATATGTACTCAATTAATTACAAAATACCATCATGTTCCAGACGTAAATAATTACTTGTACTCAATTAATTACAAAATACCATCATGTTACAGACGTAAATAATTACAATCTGTACTAAATCAATTACAAAATACCATCATGTTCCAAACGTTTTCGTGAAATTATGCATAACCAAAAATTCAACGGAAACCACACAGATACTAGATGGCGCTCAAGACTTCCAAGGAGCCAAAAGAGACGAAATTAATATTATTTCCATCCGTCTTGCCGCTGTCTGCTCCTTGTTCGAGCGAAGGTCGGCCACGATTGTGAGAATGATAGCTAGCTCAGCCTGGTAGTTTGCCAGCAGCCACCCGAGTTTCGTGTTTATCGTTTGTAACAAATTTCACAATTTTCAAGTGGTTTTTGAAGTTTTTTGGGGCCACGAAATATCGCTGGAGTTTTTATTAAGGTTAGTCATTTCTATATGGAGTTTGTGTCTGCACAGAACGACTTGCTGTTTGGGATATTATTTTAGGTTACCCGTTTTGTTGAATTTAAAATTTGCATCCATGTTTCGTTACTTTCGAACGAATTCATCGTAGATTTGAAATTTTCTCTGTTGGTAATTACGATGTTTAGTGCGAGAACTATGCATGTTGTGCTAAGTGTAGGATTTGGATTAAGAAATGTGCTGCCGTCTTTTGCATCGTATACCCATCATACGGAGTTTTAATATTTCTAACTGAAATTATTGGAGGGCTGTGAATTCGTAAGGCAGTGAAATGTTAACATATGTATGTGTTTAGACATAATGGGCCACATTAAATTTCAGGTGTTTAGACATAGCTGGTCACAATTTCTGGTGTAGACATAACTGGTCACAGTTTCTGGTGTTTAGACATTATGGGATTAAAATAAAATTTCTGGTGTTTAGACATTATGGGTCTCATCAAATTTCTGTTGTTGCGACATTATGGGTCACGTAAGTTTCTGGTGTTTGGACATTATGGGTCACGTAAATTTCTGGTGTTTGGACATGATGGGTCACGTAAAATTTCTGGTGTTTGGACATGATGGGTCACGTAAAATTTCTGGTGTTTGGACATGATGGGTCACGTAAAATTTCTGGTGTTTGGACATGATGGGTCACGTAAAATTTCTGGTGTTTGGACATGATGGGTCACGTAAAATTTCTGGTGTTTGGACATGATGGGTCACGTAAAATTTACGGGCATGTGGACAGTGTGTGCTGTTTGGCACTTGAAGGGAATTGGTGGTATTTTAGGTACTGCTCAATGCAATGTCTATTGGGTCACATCCCAGTGCATTTTTGTTGGACTTTTCGGTGTCTTTTAATTAGAATTGGTATGGCTTTTGAGCATGCTTTTGAGTTGGGCCACGGTTAGTAATTAGGCAGTCTTGGTGCACTAGTCCTTGAATATGTAGTTTTATCTGTTCTCTTATGTTGTTGGGAGTCAATTGCGATATGAAATTTAGTAGATGGGTTGAAAATTAAACATTCAGTGTTCGTGATAGTTTCCAAGAGTTTAAAATTTCATTTTCTGTTGGTCCTTAATTTTCTTTAAGTCAATTTAATGTTAGTAATTTCATTTTCTATTGGTCATTAATTTTCTTTGAGTATTTTTAATGTAAGTTTTTCCGGTAACCATTAAGTTTTCAAGGATTTATCACCTCGGGGAATTTTTTTTCTATCTTGAAGAGAGGGGATTTAAGTACGTCGGGTACTGGTAGTCTTTTTGGATGCTGCTGCTTGAGAAAATGTAGAGTCGAAATGTGAGTAGACATAGCTTTGCTATGAAGACTCCTTTTACAAAGGTTTTTTTATTGAAGGTATGTGTAAAAGGTTCAAACTTTCATGCCCTGATTTAAGGGGGCTTGTAAAACTCTGGCATTTTTATTGGTATAGGTAGACAGATCTAAACTGATATTGTTAACCTCCTTGAGAAAAAACCCTGTGCCACTTCTCTTCAACATTAAATCGTCCCCTTAAGTCCTCGCCGAGGCAATATTTGGGACCGTACTTGATGTAGTTGACCGTATAATCCTAATCCGTAACTCTATCCCCATTCTATTCGGTTATTACTTTTAAGACTTATTTGTTATATTTATGATTTATACCTTTAAATTTTGGACATAATACATATTTTATTTTAACTTTTTTCATTAAAAGTAATAAAATCTGTAATTACCATGGTCTTATGACTTTTTGTTTCTTGTCATGTAAACTTCTATTTTTTTTATTGAATTTTCATGTCTGCCATACTATCCATTTCAAAAAAGTTTGTAATTTGTATTTCTATTGGTCTATATTTTAGGTTTCCCCTTATTTTCATTCATAAAGTTTCATTTCCTTTTTCATAGCATATTTTGTCTTTCAAAACCACACCGTATTCTGCCATATTCTTCTCTCAATAAAATTTCATTGGTCTCCCACATTCTATTTGGTTATTACTTTTAAAGGCTGTAATATTCTTAAGATTTTATATTTATACCTTTTTTTCAAGTTTCGCATATATTACATAGCATTTTATTTGAAAATTTTTCAATTTAGTAAAAAAATCTGGCATTACCATTATTTCTTAAGACATTTTCCTCTGAAAAATGACTGATATAAAAACAATAAAAAAAAACAATTTATTATAACTCATAAAATCTAATGCATGTAACTATTTTATTTTAATAAGGTTTTGTTGCCCATACTCAACATTGGGAGAAAATTTACACTAATTAAAACCGGAATTTAGTAATAATGATTCTATATAAAATGTACATTGCGACGATTCTTCGTCGTCAGATCTTATTTCAATAAGATATTCTTTGTAGTGTAGCAAACTTTTGTAGTATCGCCTGTTTGCAAGTTTCGGAATGCTTAACTGCATTTGCCTGTTTCACAGCGTGCTTTCTGTAGGAATGAATTTATTTCACTACAGGACTATTGTTCTCGGTACCTAAAGCAAAAAGTCATTCATTTTGGCTGCTAAAAGTTCTCTGCTAAGACAGGACGGTGGGGCTTATCCAAAGGGTAGCTTAGAGATAAATCCTTTTAGACTTCATGGTTTAATAGGCTTTGACCCACCTGCATATCGCCTGTCAAAGGTAACAAGAAAAGTGGCAGTCTCTTTTCGAAAACATGTGTCATTTAAAAATGCGATTTCTCAAATTATTTACAAATGAATTATGTGAACGCTTAAGTTCAGTAAAACATAAAATCTTTGCTAAAAAAATTTGAATTGTGTTTATTTAAAAGCGGTTTAATTCAAAAACTTGACCAAAGATACCCTTTTTAAGTTGCGTTTATTGTGTTATGGCTAAAGAAATTTAAGATCACGGAATGTTTGTTGGTTAAACCAAGGAAGGGTTCAAACTGGACATGGTAGATTGTCCAACAGGCTTATTACCCAAAGAAACAATCTCTCGGAGAAAGTGTTCATGCATTGCATTCTTGGAGTGAAGAAATAGGGTAATTTTATCGTGTCACAGCTTGAAGCAGTTAATTTTGAAATGAGACCTGGTTTTATTGGTTGAGGAAATTGAAAATAACCCTGTGGAAGTTCCTAGGACCTATTATTGGTGTTTGTGCATTAGAGGTTGTAGTTTAGTCATGGAGGATTGGTGAAATTCTAAAATATAATAACCAAGGGTCGAGTATCAGACTGAGTCAAGGGAATTGAATTAAGTCAGGTGAATGGCAAAAGCTTTTATAGGTACTTTGATTTTACAGGTTTCTGATAACTATCAATACACACAATGGTTTGAATTTATTGCATAGAGGAACCTTGAATTTAACCAGATTGAGAAACTTAACATAATTAAGTGGTATAGATGGCGTTGTAGTCTTAGATGAATTTCTAATGCAAAAATTTTTCATGGATTGACAGGTCTGCTTCAAAAGTAGCATTAAGAACTATAGGTTATCACTACACGAATTTCTAATTTCAAACGACCAGCAGTTGCAGCCGGCTTCGTACTGTGCGCGTTTCTGGTAAGATGGGCCAGCCATGAAGTAACGTGTATTAACAGATTTGGTGAATTTCTACGTTGGGTGAATGAGGAAGACCCAAAAGATCCTCATGAGAATGCAATGGCCTGACTGATGAAGCTTCGTCCAAGAGGTGGTAGATGGTTGGACGAGCTGTGGATACAAAGCTTGCCAGTCTCATTCAAATGGGGTTAAATTTGGTGTGTTTTATCTATACAGAGCTTTTAACACTCGCAATAGACGGCAGGTGAGAAATTTTACTTTGGTACCAAGCATAGCCAGCTTTGATAAATTTGGTTGTAATCACACTTTACTGTTGACAGACTGTTAAGCAGTCTTTAAATGTTATCGACTATAGGGGCGTTTTTTTTTAATTGTTAAAACGAAAGCTAAGGGTTCAAAGCAGTTTTTCTAATTCTCCATTAAAACGAAATCTAAAGAGTTCAAAGCAGTTTTGCTGATTCTCCACTAAAACGAAAGTTAGGGTTCAAAGCAGTTTTGCTGGTACAGACTGTAGGCACTTTTTTTTTTTCATTTTAGTTCTCCACTAAAACACAAGTTAAAGCAAAATTAGGTTTGCGATTCCTAAATTTGATTAAAAAGTTAATTTAGGCCTTTAACTATTGTAACAAGTTGAGAATTTGAATGTTTAGTTTTCAACTAACTGCAAATTTGCGAATTTTGCGAAGCTGTAGCTTTGTTTGGCATAAGTTATTGAATTCCACAGGAAAATACTTTAGCATACTCCTGGAAGGGAAGTCGAAAGCTACCCAGAGAAGCAACGTTGTCAAGCTGTGGTTCCAATTTTTCGGGATTCCCAAGATTTTAACAATTGAACGAAAATAACTTGCTGTTGATTAAAGCTTAGTCTTAATTTACAGTAAATAATTTTCTTTACACTACTTTTCGTAGTATGTTTTAAACAATATTTAAGCATAATTTCATAGTACATCCGATGTTGAAACTATTTCACTATCACCAAAATATCCGTAAACATAATGGGTTTGAATTTAGAATGTTTAATTTTAGTGTTATATTGTAAAAATTCAATGTCATTTCTTATAATAATTCAGTGTAGTTTCTTATAGGTTTCTTATGCTGTCTTTAATTTGCAGGTGTGATGAAGATTAAGTGAAGCTGATTTTTTCATTAACTCTACAATGTGAAGATAGCTACGAAGAAATGTGGACTAGGAAATCAGACCAGAATGTGGAGAAGATTGCTTATGGAATTTTTTTTTTAATTCTGAAATTAAGCATGATTATGGATTCCGAAAAATAGCGGAACTTACTTGCCGAGTGAATAGGATTCACAATAAAGATTTAAGTACGTTAATGCCGAATTTTTCCTTAGCCCCTCCTGCGAGAATTTAGATTATTTCGATCTAGGTAAAGATATTTCGTCTTAAGAATTTGCATGTTACAGAATGTAGGCAATTTTATTTTCCTGGCGGTTCTTCATTACAAAGAAAGCTAGAGTAAGAATGAGGGTTAATGGAGCCTAGACTGACCGAAGAAATGTAATTAAGACTTTAAAGTCTTTTTAAGTCTTTTAACAAAAAGTTTTATTTTTCAATTAAATTAAAAATTCGTGTGCATACTTTAAAATTATTAATTTCAAACTTTTATAAATAAAATTTTATAAATTTCACAATTGTTTTTCAAGGATTTTACTTTCTAAATTTCTAATTAGTTCCATGGAGAGGCAACTTAGTTCATAAATTTGTGATGTGAATTTATGCATTTTCAATTAACTAAAATTGGATAGTACTTAAAGAATTTTTTCAATATTTGTAAAGTGAGTAAAGTTAACCGCCCTAAAGAACTTTTTTTCAAATTTGTAAAAGTGAGTAAAGTCAATCGCACTAAAGAATTTTTTCAATATTTGTAAGTGAGTAAAGTCAATCGAGCACTAAGTTAATCATTTTTTGTAAACGCGAGTAAAGTTAATCGCACTGTTGACTTGTTTAAGTTTATTACAAAATCTTAATTTTTTTAGTTTTGATTTGTATAGTCACCATGTTCTGAAGATGTGTACTTACAAGTTTGAATTTCATTATTTAATAAGTGTTTGAATTTCGCTGGTCATTTTTGTGAAAGTCCAAGCTTCGAGAAGCCTAGAAAAGTGTGGATACTTTATTTTACCTTGTCGGCTTTTAAGTACTTAAGTTTGTAAGTGCATTTAAAAATTTTTATTAAAATCTATAAGCATTTTTAACAATCGGTAAAGAACTAATAAAACTTTTTTCTGAAAAGAACCTCATTGATGTTGACTGTTACCTTTTGCCCTGAGTTATTCAAACTGTTTTCGGTATATATTGTGTTGTTCGTTAAGTTTGTCTAAATTAGATCATGGATGTCTTAAACATCTTGGTACATTTGCCGACAGAATTTAAGATATAGAAACACTGCTGTCAATGCCATGGATGAAATTTTTAATATTTTGGGTAGGTGTGTATGAAAGTTTTTAAGTTTGGAATGCATCGGAAGATTATCTAATCTTATTAGTTATATACTGATTTCTGAGAATCTTAGTTTTTTTTAAATGCATCAGAGGTTTTTTTAATTAGTTTATATACTGATTATTGAAGTGTTTTTGCTTACTTTGGTTTTGTCTAGGAAAGTTCTTTTAGTCTTAAAAATCGAGTTAAGTTTTATTAGTTTTAAAGACTAAAAACATTAATTTTCTTTACAGAAGTGTAATGAAGTGGAATATACAAATACTGTGACCATATATAATTTCTGACCACGGTGAACTTCATTACCTCTTAAGAGGATAAATTTGTATATCTCTTAAGAACGATATTTTGCAGTCCAGATACCTAGGGTAGGAGACTAATCAGATATGCCCAGGCAGTGAAATCGTTGGGAAGGCGAGAAGCCGATGGGTGTAGGAAATTTAATTTAAGTCGTTCATAAATGATGGCCCGACCTAAAGTGAATCTTCGGGAAGCCGACAAATTTAGAGAAAGTTTCCTAGAAAGTTTTTGGATATGAGCAAGACTGCTATCGGGGGAGAGTAGCTCCGTCAAGCTTGAGAAGACTGATCAAGAAAGTTGTGTTATTTTAATATATGTAACTGGGCGTGAAGAGGCTCCAAATATTGAATAATTAAGTATGATACTGGTCACGAACAATAGGAAAAGGAAGTGTTACCAAGTATAGGGCAAGAAGAAAGAACACTGGGTATTAAACATAAACAGTAAGTAGCATAAGAAAAGCTGAACAGCGGTAAGTGTCTGTTTTTTTTAAAGAAAAGATAAAGTACCTAATAAATTAGCTTTGCGTAATTTTACATTATATTAACTAACAGCAACTCAATTTAGTATGATTTTAGTAGTTTTATTATTTCATAAGTAATACATTTACTAATTGGTTTTTCAAATTTCTCGGTAAGTAACAATTTCTTTCCTCATTAATTTTTTCGACTAGTTTTCACGTGTTATTATTTACATTGTTAAATTTTAATAGTGACAGGCATATTATGCTTGAACTCATGTCATTTTCCCCTCCTAATCGATGACTTAATCGATTTTTTTATCTATCAATTGGTTTTTTCAAATTCCTCAGTTTTATAATAATTTCTTTCCTCAATTAATTCTTTCTCCTAGTTTAAGTTTTTATCCTTTTCATTATAAAATACCTATCACTTAAAATTTAACAATGCTTGATCTCTTTTACAGTGACAAATTATTTCTCCTCAACGATGACTTAATCAGATTCTTATTCTTCTACATTATTTCCCTCAACGGTGACTTTAACCATTCTCTCAAACTTCTTCGGGGACCACCTCGTTTCCCTTTCACACATTAGTGCCTTTATTTCCTATTTTTCTTCCTCCACGTCGACCACCTTTACGAAATTTCCTAAGGCTCCTGTATTCACGTTTCTTCTTCCATTTTACCTGTTTTTTTATATCTCCGTTCATTCAACATCATTTTCAGGTCTTCCCGCTTCCATACCCTCCAGTTGTAGAGCTACCAATAAATATATTTGTACTGGAAATTTCTCCCTGCCGTTCAGACTTGCTGGTTTTCATCAGACTGAAGGAGCGTTTTAACATTATCAGCTTGCACCTCTAAACTTTACTAAACTCCTTTTCGAAGGGGCCTTCTGTGCAATTTCACGCTTAAATTCCGTCTTGAGGTTGTCTGCCGATAGAAAGTGAAATTGTTATATATAAACTTATGAACTCTTCGTTGTGATTAAGAATTTTTGAGTTATTTTTAACAGGAGCTTCAATTCTCAACTTACTTCCATTGCACTAAGATTGTTAATTAAAATCTCTACCCTACAAAAAATCAAATTGTGAAATACTACATAGAACTAAAGAACATTCATACCCCTGAATATATACCATTATGACTTCATTACAATGTATGATTGCTGAATAAATTAACATACTCATCTGCATTAAAATCTCTCCTGAATATCTTTAAAATTATGAAATACCGCCACTGAATAAAACTTTTACATGATCCAAATCAGAAAAAATGCAAAAAAAAATAAGTTTTTCCAGAAAAGTGGTTGGTTACCTGTCAGCTTCAACAAGAACTTTTAACCTAAACTTATGAAAAAAAAAATTACTTAAGAAAAACCACGTTAGAGAAAAAAATCACGATTTGACAGTCCTGAAACATCAATTCCCTATAATCAAAAATTCGAGCATCTAAATAATCAGATGTCCTGAGGAATAACATGGGACATAATACACTAAGTTTCTTAGGCCCCGTCCACACGGTCGACAAACTTTGTCCGATGTGACGTCAGAAGCGGAGAAACAGCGGGAAAAGTCGGAACTTTCACCGCAGTTTCTCCGCTTCTGACGTCACATCGAACAAAGTTAGTCGAGCAAAGCTCGGCCGTGTGGACGGGGCCTTAAGGCCTGCCACAGAACCGGGCCTGATCGGCGGACCTCCCCTCTAAAGGCCTGTTTCACACGACCGGGCCTGATCGACGTGCTCCAGGGTTGACGGGCAAATTCTGGCAGACTTATCCGTGAGTGTTGTCCACACGGGTGGAGGTCGATGGAGAGGTGTGCGTGCCCGACGATGCCAGTAGTGTTCAGTGCGGTATGATAAACATGGTGTCTACCGTAAAGAAGAAGATAGTGTAGCATGAGAATTGCTTTGTGTGTGATGAAAAAGAAGAGAATATGGTACAAAGAATGGCTCGTAAAAAAGAAATGTAATATGGTTCACGTATGTCTGCCAGGTCGAAGCTCAAGCCATCGGGCACCACCATGGTGATTTTGCTACAAGACCCAACGGGCAATTTGACTGTTTGCCCGTCAGTGTGCCCGTTAGAGGGGAAGTCCGCCGATCAGGCCCGATCGTTTTTTGTGAACAGGCCTTTAACGGGGCATACTTCACGGGCAAACCGTCAAATTGCCCAATGGTCTTGTAGCAAAATCACATGGTGGTGCCCGATAGCTTGAAACTTCGACCCTGGCAGACGTACGTTAACCATATACATTTCTTTTACAGAGCCATTCTTTGCACCATATTCTATTCTTTTTCCTCTTTTTCATCACACACAGCAATTATCATGCTACACAATATCATCATCATTGCGGTATGCACTATGTTTTATCGTTACCGCACTGAACACACTACTGGCATCGTCGGGCACGCCCACCTCTCCTTCGCCTCACCTGCGTGGACAACATTCATGGGTAAGCCCGCCAAAATTTGCCCGTCAACCCCGGAGCACGCCGATCAGGCCTTTAGAGTAACTGACTTTTTTAAAGTAATCTCTAGTAATTTCATATAATTAAGATCCTGCAGCATGTTTCATGCTTAATCTTAGCTATTCTCATTAAGGTTAACAGCCCTTTGCTACTTCATGGACTGCAGAACTTTCATTAGTGTGACTGCATTAACTTCAACACCAGGGTCTCTTCTTAAAACAAAGCTTTGCCTTTTTCGGATTAAAAGCGACAGTTCTGATTGTTATAATTAAGACAAACTGACTTTCACCCTCAAAGCCCGACTCAGTCGATTCCACGTCTCTCCTGCTGCAGGAATTAACAAAAGCAAGCTTGACTATTTACCTCCACAAAACATTATTCTGCTTAGTCTCTTTCCCAATTCATTGCAAAGGGAATTTCATTTAGAACTCAACTGCGCTCACATTTGAGCATTTATTCAAGAATCAAAATTGGGGAAAACCCCTCTCAAAGTTTTCGATGTTGAAAATAACAATCCACCTATTTATAAAACTCGGCAGAAATTAAAAATAATATTGCAGTTAAGATTAAACAATTAGCTTTACCACAAACTAACCCAGCGTAACTGCTTTAGACATATTAAATATAGCCTCCTTTCATACCAGTTTTATGAAAGTTAATGGGTTACAAGGCAAAAAATTCTTCTAAAAGTATAGAGCAAGGAAGAAGTGACAAAAACAGATTACCAGCTATATAAAAGTGTACAAAGATAATTCCTTACATAATGCCCTTATACTACAGGTAACAAAGCAGAAATCTTCAAACTCCAGCACCAACTTGACTCCAATCGAAGGGGAGCATGTTTTAAGATCAAACTAGATCAATCTCTGTACACCCAGCATCAGGCCATATTTCCCAATGTCACTCATTGCGCCGTAGCATAAAAAGTATTGGAACACTAAGAAACTTTGATAAAAGGAACCAAACCTGAGGCTAGAGTAAACCAGCATAATTTTCAAACTGCCGTTCAAAGGCTTTTTGCCAATGGATTTGGTCTAGCATTTGACAAACCTTTTTCACCTGACGTCCGATGGGTGACGAGTTGATCACCGGTTTTTCCAAACTGAAGTTTAACGTAGCACGAAAAACATTGCCTGCACTCTCAAAATGGATAATGAAGATGATTGGCCATTCCTTGAGGTGCAGGAACAAATATTCCTTCCATACTTAATATGGAAAATCTATTAGCTTCGGTAATCGACACAAAGCTGAAAATCAGTATGGCCCAATCAAAGGAAAATTTAATCAGACATCAGGAGACTTACAGGTCAGCAAATATACCTCCTAATCCTCTTTTTATGCCTTAATGCTTTACTGAGCAAATTTCCTTTGGTGCAAAATAGTGGGGAAGTCTGAGGCTATACCTAGTGGTGAAGTCTGAGGCTATCCTAGTGGTGAAGTCTGATAAAAAAAAGCTTTTCAATGCAACATTACATAAGAGCAAATGTTACCTGCATCATGCCGCCTTTGTGGAATTTTTGACATGTTTCATCCGGTGGAGAAAAAATCATTGGATGAGCTTGCACAATCCTGGTGGCTTCCACAAGCTTTTGTTGAACGAAATCTCTCTCGCCCATTGTACTTCATCCTAGAATAAAGATTAAATGCTTACGTTTTGAGGTTTTGGTAAAGTTTCACAACTTTAAAATTATAGTTTTCCGCAACTCTTGAAATTAGAGGAAAAACTAATTCGTTTCAAATTTCCGCTATGATAAAGACTTCAAACAAAATGCAAGAGCTGAAAAAATGCGTAGTTTAATTTATTCCTTTAAGACAAAATCAGTGCATAAAACAAGCCTGTTTATTATGTACAGCTGACAATAAAGAGCCTTACTATTCCTATTTATATTTTGAAGCTAGGGTTACACTGTCCTTGGACCTAGAAGCACTGTCGATACAGCATAATGTCCGTGAACGAGAACCATTAACAGATCACGTCCGTCAAGTTACATCTACCGTCGTGTTTTTCAGTAAATCGTCCCACAAGATGCAAAGTTACAAGTTATGTTAATCAAAGTTACAATTTGATAAAGTAATGCTTTTCTCCAGCAGTTTGATATAATGCATTACTTGGAATAATTATAAAAACATTAAGATATTAATTGTTGGAAATTTAAATGCTTTCACTTTTTTCGCTTTAACAAATTAAAGGGTTACATTTATTATTTTTAACTTTAAATTACCTAAAAATGTAAAATGGACTATATCTACAACTAAGGATTCCTAAAGTGTCAATTACATAAGCTTAAAATTGCAACTGCTTTAATTTTTTTTTTACATGCAAGTTACATAATATTACCTTTATTGAGAACAAGGTGACTTCCGGTACTCCTGAGAGACGTTACATGGGCGTCACGACCAGCGACCAAGATCTTACGCTGAATTGAATCTGTCATCCCCATGAGCCATTTTTACTATGAGACTGCCTTGAACCCCGGTCCCCTACCACGAGCTAGGCCCGTCAAATTCATTCAGTCTCCATGCCATTTGTGTAGAGTTTGACGAATTTCATATGGAGGAAAATATAATCTGAATTACTTTCACAATCTCAAACTTTACTTCCACGATCTCTTCTTGTTTGAATGTTTTGGCCCATTTTACACCATCCTAGATACAAATTTATGATGCAAAGACTTCAATTCCAGTTATAATCTACAAATACAAAATTGTCTTGGGAAAATTTAAATTCTGGTTTTCATTTTAGGATTAAGGTAACCTTAAAACAACATTTTCACAAAATCAGTATAGGATTAAACTAATTCATTTTACTCAACAGCAATTTTGTGTATCTGACAAGAGCTATACTACTACTGCTATTACCCGTAATGAAGTCAAGATTACTTTAAGTCTTCCTAATGACATCACAATTACACCTCGTTCGTGGAGCCAAAGAGCGTTCATCCATATATGACTATAATGAAATCATATCTGTTGATAGATCCCACCCTTGAGTTACTACCATCCAGTAGCTGTTTAGTAACAATCGTCCTGTAAGAATAAAAGTAGCAGTCAAATATGATTATTCAACACCCATGGGATCATTAGGGCAACTTATGATTCAAGATTCCTAAGGAGTACTGTGGTATAGGAAATTATTATAACAGACCTGCTTTCACACATTTTTTTCACTTTTACACTTACTGTATTGAGACCACGGGGACTTTAGGTATTATCTTAATTACGTTTACGCCGCGACCAACGATCAAGTTCCCCACGCTGGCCTGTGAATCTGAACCATTGCCCATTTACCATACCAAGACTATCGAACACCAAATTTCTAATCTCTAATCAGTCCTCGCCCCCAGATGCGCCTATCTCTAATACGCTCCATCGTTGAAGTCTAAATTAGTCAGAGTCCTTCAAGAGAAGCATGGCTTGAACTGGTAAGAAGACACATTTTGGGCGACCAAATTTTCTTCGTTATTAGCCATTTTTTCTCACCAAAAACAAATTCACTTACAGAATTTTTTGATTTAAGTTATCTCAAGATAACTTCTGTACTACACTCCCAGAAATGCTTTTAAGCCCAAACTTAATTTAAAGTTACTTTAAAATTGCTAATACCTAGGAAGTTCTCAATTATGTGAAGTTGATCACAGCTCTGATACTGAATAGCTTAACTGCGTCAGAACACTTGGGATGTTTATTAGTATTTGACAAACCATTGACCTCATTACACAATTCAAAGCAAGCGTAAATCACCCGTTTAAGCAAACATTAATACACATCCTGCTTTGTCTTTTCATGTGATACTTCTCAGAAATCTAAATTTTTCGTGCGGAGGACTGTTGGCCATTTTCAGAATAGATTTTCTACCATGAAAAAGTGCGCGACAGTGTTAGGTTCAATGCACCTTAAATTTTTATTTTCGTAACCACTATCGATTCCTGCAGATCAATGTGGTGCAACACAAATTAGATCACGAGGACACTTATCTATGCTTTAAGAACACATTATCGGTCAAGGACTTTACTAGTTCCACACTAATTACCCCCTTTTATTACATGTGCTCCAAATGGCAGTCCTGATAATTTCCGTGCTTTGATTTAAAATAAATCATTCACGTAACTGAACTGATTAGATTTAAAATTATTTTAACAAACATCTCAAGGTACTGCGAATTGAGCTAGTTCCATACTTGACGCCGAAATCTACTTATTGCTATTGATGGCAAATTCATTGCCAGCGTATTTGGAACATCTCAAGCAAACTTGATTATACCAAGTCAGTAAACTAAATTAAAACTAAATTTAAAAACCTTCAAGGTATTAATAAAGCGTGAACTGCACATCCAAACACTGTAGAAAACAGTAAGCACAAAATTTTGCCCAAGTTAATTTTCAAAAATTTTCAGTATCTAAAAATTACCTTCCTTCAGCATCAAAACCGAGCTCACTTAAAAACTTTCTCTTATCCACAAATGGCAGTTATCAGTACTCATACCGATATATCAGCAATTATTAACTAGTTGCTAGTTTTAAAGTCATTCTTATAGCTTAAGGTTGTTTATAACAATCTTTGTAGCATATCCTCAAATTTTAAGAGCCATTTATCTTAGCAGAATAACTTCTGCATAACATCGAAATTTTCACCCATCACGTACATCTGTCAACACAACTTGAATGTGCTGTTACTATTATACAATTATATAGCTTAAAGTTGCCGGCTCTAAACTTTTAAAGACTCCTCGTAAGTTACGCCATTAATCAGGCATACAGGTATTAACACCATTAACTATACTTTTTTTCCATCTGTCCATCCGCCTGTGGTGTTTGCGTATGGTAACATAGCGTGCCGGGCTTTAGATAAGCTGTGTAAGTTTTAGGTAAATAAAAGGATATCTGGGCGTACATTTGCAACTGAAAGGTTTTTTAATAATTTACTGTATACGAATTACACCGTTAATATTCGAAATAGGATATTATTGTTGAATGTAAGCTGAATGTAACCATCTAAAGGCCGGGACGCAGTGTTACCATACGCAAGCACCACAGGCGGATGGACAGATGGAAAAAAACAGAGTATAGTGAAACTTTTCATGCTCAATTTAATAATGCATGATTAAGTAACTGATATTTTTAAACACCGGTAGCATAAAGGAACAAATACCCAAGAGCATATTCATTATTTATTGAATACCTCCTACAAAGTTGCTTACAAGCTATAGAAACCACGTTATTGTTCAACCTAAGTAAAGTTACTCATTGTTAAGTTCTCCAAGAAGTTTTTCTTTTTTTTTTTTGTCCACGTTGAAACTACCGTAACTGCGGCCTGGGATACAGATTCCTTTATGCCACTGCTAATGCATTAACTACAGAAAAGATTCATAATTAGCTAACAGTGCAATTAGAAATAAGCAATTACCAAAACCCAACTTATAAGGCTCTAAGATCTGAAATTTTTAATTACGATGTCTTGCCAAAGTAATTTTTAAAAAAGGGGAATTTAGTCTTAAAAGAATTACTATCACGAATTAAATGGTAGAAATAGGGATGTAGATCTTAATGTTTTAACTTTTCTCCGCTTCGAGGTTTACGAAACAAGGCGGCTTTTAACTCAAGTCACTAATTTGACGAGACACGTTATTACCACATTACTAACCATCATTCCTCAAAATTAAGAAAAAAATATTCACTTTTATGACTCCTGCAAATTGAAATTACTTTCCCTTCACGTAAGATCCAGTGAATAAAGAGAAGCTTATCCTTAAAAATGAGAAAAATATGCCTATGATTACATCACTCGTTAACCTTAAGATTAATGAATATGACTTTACCACGCAGTACACTAGTTACTGTCGCTGAAATACAAATATACAAATAAAGTTCAGCTGCATCCGCATTCAAAACATTAACTGTAAAAATGCTGCAAAAAAAATATTTACTAATGTTAGCTACGACCCCCCATCTATCAAGATTCTCGCTGAAGTTTGATAATTCAGGAAAATGAACTCAAATTACCAGTTTGAAGAGGGTTCTTTAAACCTCCTAGGTTCGATGCTAACTTCACCAGTCAACCAGCACAGTTTCCCACAAACTTAAAAAGCTCCCTTGGTCGCATCTTTGACAAAACCTTTCACCATCCCATATTTAATTAAATTATTTAATTAAGAGTAATTAATAACCCACAGATCATGGTGCAGCAGATTTTGAAATTGTCAGTAACTACTTTCGAGCAGTCAACCCGTAACAAGAATTAAGCCTGTTCCATTTGACCCTATCATGGGAGTACGATATAACCAAGCACTTTTTTTTAGCTAATTTGATGTTTTACGGGATTTGTTCCCAGTAGATAATGGTTCAAAATACAAAGTTTACCACTGATAACAAAACTAATCTCTTCAATTTTCCAGTAAAATCTTTAGACAAGCCAGTTTTTAAAAAAGGTAGGGGTGGCCTTTAAAAGAAATAAGTTACCGAAATACGTGCTAAGCCTGGATACCTGTAGTGTCCAGCACACGGCACCAGGTTTAAGAAACATCATTGTTGCACTCAGGACACAAACATCAAATACTATACGCAAAGCCAAAATAAAGGCCGTAATTGCAAATCAGTTATCTTGATCAAAACTACAAACTAACAAATTAAGACTGGGAGAGAGATATCCTTTATGGTACTATATCTTTCTATACTGAAATAGCGACAAATTTACAACTTACTGGCACCGTGGTGTTTCCAAGTGTTTCAGCTACAAGCCAATTACTTTGACGTAACTGGGCTTCTCATTCATCTACAAGTCAACCTTAATTCGCCTACATGTCAACACCCAAGGCTTGCTGTTGCGCCAGTGTCGGTTTAGTGGTTTCTACATTTAAACAGTAAATTAGATCTTAAATAAGTTAAAACCTACCGTAAAGACACTTCTGTAGACCATACAGCGCCTTGGGACAGTTAAAAGATTAATCATTCAAAATTCACACTTAGTACTCTGAACATTACGTACTTACACTCAAGCTACTTTTTATAAAAAGTAAAAAGGCTATACAAAAAGCACTTTGCGTATTAATTATAACTTATGTGATACTCCAGAAAGAACAACAAAAATTTGTTACTGTGGACGGTCACATTTCGAAGGGCTAAAAGCAATCAGTAGCAGGAACTGAAGTAATCTTAAATGAAGTAATTTTAAATTTATGGCTAAAAAAAAAAAAAAAAAAAAAAACAAGTTAATTTGTCTTAGGCTTTTTCTAGTGAAATTGCACCGATGCCTTCAATTAAGGGATTTTATTTATATTCGGTTTTATTTTTATTTATATTTTCAAAAGTCTACCAATCTAGTAGCTTCTTACCCGCCTAATCATACTTCAGTCTCTTTCACGCTGGCCCGTACAACAAAGTAAAATTCTTACCTACAGTTATTAAAGCAAGACTTGCAACGCACATTTAAAACGTACAGAATGAAAATCAAATCCACAACTCTGGAAGTGATCAGTTTACTAATATGTATCCCCAACCCCTCAAGTTTTTCCACTTTCAATTTTCACGCTCCAAATCGCACCTTTCCTTAACTTTCGAAATAAAAAAAAAATAACACTACTTTACATAATCCTACCACCAAACCGGCACGCAGAATATTAAACGGGAAAACTATCGAGAACCAAGGGGGGGAAACTTAACGAACAAGAGTTTTAACACCTGTCCAGCAAATTCACCTTAAAATATTACAAAGGCTTTCAATATAAAACTTAACCTACGCATTCATTACAACTTACTAAAAAGTGGGTAATAATATTAAATTCTCAAAGTAAACACATGCACTTGCGGATATATTTCACAAGCTTCCAAACTTAAAACCTAAGCGATGATTTTTTTTCAATAAAAGTTAAGAAAAAGATTCCAAGGCTTCTCTCAAGCACAATATTAACAAAACAGAAAACTCCGAAACTAACACCGTTAAAACGAAAACGTCATAAACAACCTAGAAACCACTGAAACACTATACACAAAGCGACACATAAAATAAATCTAAAACCCAATCACATACTCACAGAAAATCCTTCCATTGCCAAAAGACGCACATAGAAAAATATCTTTACCATAGAATATATATGCATATAAAACAATGCAGTCAAACTATTATACCGTTGTTAACTTGCGGAATACAATGACTCTGAAATATAAGAAGTTCATATTTTGAATGCCTGTGTACTGCTTTAGTGTCCTTGGAAGTCAAGTGGCGCCATCCATTATCATGAATCTTTTACATTGCACCCCTGTGCATATATATATATATATATATTATATATATATATATATATATATATATATATATATATAATACAGAGAGAGAGAGAGAGAGCGAGAGCTTAACGCGAAATCAGTTTATCTTACCTCAGGAATAACTTAGAAGGGAGTATTGTAAAAAAAAATTCATAATAGATGGCGCTACTTTTCTTCCAAGGATGCTAAAACGCAATATTCAGGTATTCAAAATATCGTTTTGTTTGTTTTATGATTTATGAACAATCTCTCTCTCTCTCTCTCTCTCTCTCTCTCTCTCTCTCTCTCTCTCTCTCTCTCTCTATATATATATATATATATATATATATATATATATATATATATATATATATATATATATATATATATATATATATATATCGTTTTAAGTATGTTTTTTTTAACAATGTCTATTTACATACTTAAGAAGCTTGTTGACTTGTTTTATTGTTATTTGTGACCTCATGTTCCCTTCTTGTGTAAGTTGTTTTCTTAAAATTGTTTAGTACCCTGAAGATGACTTTGGAATAAAAGTTGAAAGTCCTGGTACTACCTCCTTCTTTCATTTTCAAGTGAGGATCGTATATATATATATATATATATATATATATATATATATATATTATATATCTATATATATATATATATATATATTCATATATATATTCATATATATATTTAATATATATATTTATATATATATATATATATATATATATATATATATATATAACATACTACACACACACACACACACACACACCCCACATTATATATATATATATTATATATATATATATATAATATATATATATATATATATATATTTTATATACACAAACACACACACACACACACACAATATATATATATATATATATATATATATATATATATATATATATATATATATATATATATATATATATATATATATATATATAGCAGGTGCCATAGAAGAACTGTTGAGAAAATTTCTTGACACAATCCTCAGTAATAATTCAACTTTGTTTTAGTTCTTAAAAATCTGTTGATTTTGTCTTCAAATTTGATTATATTCTTGGAGAGCTGGTTAAGCCTATTTGTTCAAATTTTAAATTTAATCAGATCATTAAGGGTAGTTTCCATTTTATTAATATGGTCAGTTTTATCTAGGATGAATCAGCCCTTACCTTTTATATGGCCTAATTATGCCGATACCTACTTCCGCGGCCATCTTCTTGAAGAGGTCGTAGTTTATTTCTTGAAACGAATGGCGTCCATCTAGTTCTAAGTCTGTTATAAGTGTCGCAGGCGAAAAAGGAGACTTGAGAGTTTTATAAAATCCTTTATTATAGAATTGACATCGAAGGAAGGCTAGGTCGATGTTGAACGGGTTTGGGAAACATAATGAGATTATTTTCAATAAAATTCTATGGTCAGTTTTTAAGATATGGCGTTCGCTTTTTCAGGGAAGGTCCCTGTACTTGGTTACAGTTGGAGAATATGCGAACGGGGGAGCTCTGCTGATGCGATATGAAAGAGGGATTAGACAGACAGAAAGAATTGTTGGTTCTTGGGTTTAAGGTTTGGTAGACAGAAAACAAGCCCAAGAGAGAAAGAAGAAATTCCTCCCTTTTAGATAAAATACGGATTGTCAGATCTGAGACGGTCCTTGAGTCTTTACTACAAAAAGAAGGAATGAAAATACCCAAGTTACTGAGTTTCTCATTGTGTCTATCGTTCATAACCTCTTTAAAATTAGATAAACAGACGGTAAAAATGATAGCATCTATTACTGTCAAAGAAGAGGGAATTTCTTCTTTATATGTTCCAAATACGTTTCCCATGGCTTCTTCTACACTTTTTGCTTACAAGAAATTCCCGTTTCTAAAAAGCCTTTTGGTTATTTCACTACACAATTCAGAATTATACAATGACGATTTGTCCAATTTAAACCTTACGAGATTCAGAGCGATATTATTAAGCTGACAGTACTGTAAAAATATCAAATCAAGTTAGAATTTTTCCCAATTTTTGGAGAGTTTTCGTTTCTAGAATTCTTCACTTGCTAAGTCACGTTCGAATGCTATGGATTAGTCAGGTTTTAGAGATCGAAATTTCATGTATATATACAAAACCCTTTTTGGTTGTTTCAACCAAAAAGATGGACAACGGTGCCTTCTTTTATGCCATCTAATTTCCTCTCCGTCTGCGTCCCTCGGGAATCGACCGCTTCCATCAACTCATCAGGACTAGTAATTATAAGCAAAAATAGAATCCAGTGAAAGAAACAATACTTCGCCAACGCAAATACAGTCCAAATGCGGTTTCAGTAAGGAAATATTGTATTTAAGAAAAAGACCCTCATTAGATATTGGATCGACCCCCTTTTGTCTTTGTTACCTGCAGGATAGACGGTAATTTATTTTTTATGCTCTGTCTGGACGAGGGAATGTGGAACCACCTTATTTTGGATTCATTTGTTTCTTTGTAAATAAAGTGAAAATGGGTCTCCAAAACGTACTATTTTGAATCACTGTGAATAAACAGCACCTTCATCAAATACGGAAATGTGATGCTCATATAAAAAAAAATGAAAATACGAGTATGCATTTGCAATAAAACTATAAACAACAGTTCAGTTACCCATTAAAAGTTGCCAAAACTTCATTTCTCACACACGGAACAAAAACGTCAGACTTTTACGTTTTCTTTCATTATATGACGTCATTGCCACAGGATAATAGAGCAGAAACTAATTGAGAGACCTACAATATAAAGTGTCTAGTCCCTCACTGAAAAGATAATGAACTAAATTTCTTTAAACTGATAAAGCGTAGAAAAGATTTGATGATTGACAATTGCAATGCGCAAATTTCTCCATACTTGGCAACATTATTGAACACTGGGAAAATGTAAACTAACAAACCAGCTATAGAAATTTGTGTTATTGGTATAATTTTTCACATAGTTCGATATCAAATAAAGGAATCGTTTTCCAAATTGGATGACGTTTCGTCCATGTCAATATGAATGCCCTCGATCATCTTAATAGAACGACCATAAGGAAAACTAAACGAAAGTCTTACAGAATATGGCATCAATCTATGGTTTCCATGACAACGGCACTGAGGCTAAGATAGTTTTAAATGACAAAATTAATTGTCGTTTCTCAAGGTTTTCCATGTATTCTTTTGGTTCATCTAACTAATTAGTTGCCTATATTTTAAATTGAAGATTTTAAATTTTGTCATTTCAAAATAAGTTAGATCCAATATCTTGGGATGACTTGGAAGATATCTCGTTTCCAAATAAAATAGTTAATGCTTTCGAAATCTGTATAATAAAAATCTGATGGTAGTGGTATTTGATAAAAAATATCTAAAATAGATTTTCAGGCTTAAACATTAGCTGGGCATGACCATTTGTTATTTCCTAAGATTATTATGGTGAGCTATTACTCTAATCTTTTAAGCAACGGTAACAGAATAACCAACAAATAAGAACAAAATTATTTTTAAGAGAATCAATGGTAGTCTCAGTTGTAGATACGGTTAAAAATATTTATTCCAGTAAAATCATATCTTATGCAGAGCAATACTTCAGCTATTTATATGGGCTCAGCGTAAGAAACCTGAAGTAAGCTGCTTTTTTTTTATATAATCCTTTGTAAAAAGAACCCTTAAATTAAATTCAGGGTTTCGTGCAAAGATATCTTGATGCTGAAACTAAATAATTTTTATGAACCAATGAGCAGCGCAACAGTAGTGTAACTGGGTTTATCTTAAAATATAGCAACTAGCATGAATTTGCGCACACAACATTAACATTCAAAACCTTTGGACGCTCATGTCGATCACAAGGACGATTTGGTTACTTCACAAGACTGTTCAAAATGTATCCAGATGGAACGAGGAGGTCAAATACTGATATTCGTGTTCTAGGAAAATGTTTTACCGCCATGGAAACAAGATGATCTGGCGGGCAAATGTCACACTGTAATTCTGGCGGAACAAACAAGGGCCCAATTTCAAACCTGATCTGGTGTCGAGTAGATGAGAAGCAGTACTGAAAATTAGGTACATTCGATTACTCGTATCTATGCAAAGAATGAAAGCATCATATCACGAGATCAGCAAGGTATTGCAAAGACAAGAGACATCAACTAGCGACAAGTGTCTAGGAAAACCCAGTCCAGGGAGGAATTTTTTTGCTTTGTGCTTTAAAAACGACAAACAAAGATTGCAAGAGGCAAATGCAAAGCGCACAGAGAATATAGGTTTCATCATTTTGCTGATCGAGCTCACCAAGTGACGTCAGAGGTACGGCGAAGAATTATCCTAATCCTAAACCTTCCAGCTTGCTGGATCACTACCTGTTAAATTCAACAGAACTGATTAAAACCTACGTAAAAGCTCAGCTGACCCACAAAATCCACACCCGATTACAATTGAAACTTAAAACATTTTCACCTCAAATAAATCTAAACTTTCCTATAAGTGAGGGGGAGGGTCAGTTTACTATCAATAACACATTATGCATGTTTGGTTTGAAAGCTAGCTACTCAGTCAATACCTTCATCTTCATTCTGAATAACTACTGAACTATTGTATCAACTCCCATTATTTTGATGTTCTGTTAGTGCGAGAAAAGTATTTGATAGAAAAAATAGCATAAACCTATTTCTGAAGCTTCAGAGAGACGATAAACTTCTTAATAGTTTACTATATAGGTGATTCTTCACAAGTCAAGCTTTTGCGATGTGGTTAACGTGTTATTTTAACAACTTCGACTGTCCCAGCTGAATTTTCATACAATTCATAGCGATTCCAAGCCATTGCAGTTCGTGATTCATATATTTCTTAGCCGGATAAAGATCCTAAAATATTCCTTGAAATCACCATTTAAAATCATCTTCAGAAATTTCCATACTCGGGTCACATAATCACTAAGGGACTGGAGGATACTTTTACACACAAGGCAACTTGGATGCAAGGTTTGGGATGCCATGAAAACAAAATTGCACTTGCAGTAGTGCTGCATCGACCCTGGACGAACCTTTCACTAGTTCACATGATTTTCTCAGAAAAGTGACTAACCACCACCTGCCCTGGCTGCCCCCAGCCCTACCCCCCGAAATTTTGTTACATAAACGTTTCTAGAAAACTCTGTAGACAAAACCTAAATCATCATTCGATCTTTGCCTAGCCTTATAACCCACCAAACAAAATATTAAAAGGAATATCAATTCAGTCGACACACATATACGATTACCTACAAGCATGCCACATATCATGAACACTAAAGATTATTATTAAACAACGTGGTATCCAATTGAAGAACAATATTTTCCAAACACAAATCAACTCTAAATTCGATTTCGGTAATTGAAATGTACCTTTAACAAAACGACAATTGGTTTAGTATTGGATCCCTTACAGTCAACATTAACGGTAATTCATTTTCTATGGCTTTGTCTGAAGAATCTGGAACCAGCTTATTTTGGAGTAATTCTTTTCTGCTGGACATGTAGTGGAAACATGTCTTCTAAAAGGCAATTTTTTTTAATCACTGTTAATATAAAGCGCCCTCATCAGATCTGGAAATGTGGTGCTTTTATGAAAAAAAGAAAATCATATTTATTGATCCGAATGAAAATATAACTATAGGTACACATTTCAAAATAAGTTAGATCCAATGGCCAGGACTTATTTGGAAGATAACTCATTTCCATCCATCGGTGCTTAAGTAGATCGTTAGTTGATACTTTCCAAATCTGGATAACAAAAATCTGATGGCTTTGATATTTGATAGAAACTATCTAAAGTCGATTTTCAGGCTTAAACTTTAGATGGGCATTACGTTTTGATATTTTCTTAAGATATGTATTGAGAGCTATTACTCTAATCCTCAAACAACGTAAACAGAAGTCTAAACGTAGAAATTATGTCTCTTATGACTGAACGACCAACGAATAAGAATATATTCTTTTACAAGAATCAATGGTAATATCATTAATAGATAAATTTAAAAAACATTTAATCTAATGAAAAATATGCTTACGCTGTGCAAAACCCCAATTATTTATACGGACGAAGCGTAAGAAATTGAATGAAGTCGGATCATCACTTAAAAAGAACTGATAAAAATTGCCCACACTGGTAACGATGGAATGAGGACTTCCAGTAATTCCAGGTTTGTGGAAGAGGTCTTGATGCTGAATTACTCATAGTATAGTATTTCTTATATGGCAACAAGTAGTACATTGGAGTGTGAATATGTAAACATAGAATATATTCAAAGGTATTATATTTTCATATCGATCAAGAAGAACATTTGATTAGTAGTATATGCTGATGAAAAGTCAAAGGATCAATAAGACGAAAATGAATAAAAAAATAAAATGACATAAAAAGTCACCCTTTTGAAAATGGTAAATAACTTTCTTTCCCTAAACTGATATTTATATTGACAATTCGTTCGGAAAATACCTGGCAATTTTCTTATCGATCACCTGGCGAAAAATCAATTAATCGCTTCTTCCGCTATTTTAAATCGCACAGGTATATATGTAAACATGCTTGGAAAGATTCCCTGAAGTTTTCCACGACGCTTGCGCGATATCCACATTCGTGTCTCATTATCGATGTGAATCATGAAACGTCATCAAAGGGATGAACATAATCCACAAAATCTTTAGACCCAGTCTGTGGTGCAATTAACCCTCCTCTGGCCACACACTTTCTTACCTCCTGTAACTCAGGGATTTTCTTATTATTTTCATCTTCGTTGATGCATCGTTTTTCTTGGGAAAAATATATGCTAAGTGAATGCCATCTATTAGCAGAACAATGAATTACTCGGGCTTTACGTAATAATAGACGTCAATAAAGATCAATGCTTACATCCCCAAGGGAAGTCGTACACACTTTTGTGTACTGCGTCATTCCAGACTTCATAGCTGATACCATTTTTCTGACTGGGGAATTTACTGCTACCATACATTTATACAAAACAGAAGTAACGCAATTACGATGTCATGGGCGGACAACTATATCATATCATTCAGTCCACTGTAAACTTAGAACAGCTAGCGGTCACATCCCACAAGCGGGCAAGATTCGGTGACCCATCCTGGCAATACCAGTGCGAAAGAAAGAAAACTTGCCAGCACCCGGGTCTATCCGGATCGCTGGAAACTTGCGGTATTTAGGCTGGCAACCAACAATAACCTGTGATCTGCAGTTCAACTTAGGCGTTCTGTACTTACAATAATCCCACCTACCGAAATGAAGAACTTAGGAGGAACCAGGGTGATAGTATTTTGTATATATATATATATATATATATATATATATATATATATATATATATATTATATATATATATATATATATATATATATATAAATGCACTGTTGCATCTAAGAAGAGAAACGCCTAGATTACGTCACGGTACTGATCACGAAGTACCGAGTTGCAACAAAGAGGTGAATACTGATATTCACGTTTTCAAAAACGTTTTCCCTTTGAAAGCAGAATGATATAGCGAGCAAAGGCTGTACTGTAGTCTTAGCAAGACAACGATGCCCCAATTCAAACCTGGGTCGGAAGTTTTGTCGAATAAATGAGATAAGCAACGGAATGAAAGATTATACCATGAGATCAGAAAACTATTGCTAAAACGAGAGAAAGCACTTGGACACTAGGATATGGCAAGCAAATCGCTAGAATATTTTAGTTCAAAACGACCAAGATAGATAAGCACGGTTTCATTCCGTTGACCGTAGCTCAACCAAGCGGCTTCAAGGAACCATGAGGACTCTACACAATCCTAAAACTCCTAACTTACTAAATCACTACCTACTTGAACTGAAAACTACTAATCACAAACATACTAGAAAGTTCAGCCGACCCAGGATATCAGGAACCAACTGCAATTACAACAAATTTCAATAAAGACATTTAAGACTTTTTCTAATACTAAGATTCTTTAGCTATAGACATTTCACGCAAGTTTGGTTTTAATGTTAACTACTCAATCGAGACCGGCATCCATATTCTGAGATTAATGAAGTTCTATTTATGTCGGGTCTTTCACTTGTTATAATGTTTACGTTGGTGTGAGAAAAGCATTTAATAGATTAAATAACATTGGATCTATTTTTGAAGCTTCACCGAAGATAAAGTTCTTTATATTTCACTGGTTAACCACGTTGGAGATTCTTCACATGGCAGTTCTTTGTGATGTGGTTAACGTATTATCAAACAACTTCGGCTATATCTGCTGAAGACTCACGTACAGTCCATATCGAATTCTCTTTCCTTTTCTTCAGTTCATCATTTAGGCACTATGGTAGATTCACATCAACCGTGCATTTGACGCCTAGGCCAGTCCCTTACGACGCTTCTGATTTGGCTGTTTTTGATAAGCCAATCACAGTGGCTGGAAACTCAGTCTCTCGAGAGTTCATATATGCAGGATGTATGTTCCACCTATCCTGAAAGACGTCTCCTTCAGGAGAAGCGGAACATACATCCTTCCTATGTGAACTCTCGAGAGAGACTGAGAGTTTCTAGCCCTGTGATTGGCTTATCAACAGCCAATCAGGAGCGTCGTAAGGGACTGGCCTGGACGTCAAATGCACGGTTGATGTGAATCTACTATAGACAGGATAAGACGTTGCGGTGCCCATACCATCTACCTTCCATTAGGAATAAAAACATCAGCATCAACCACGGGCCGGTCGCAACCTATGAGACCCTGACTTGCCAAAAAAAATATATATATATATTAAAAATTTTAAAGCCTTCCCCCCACCCAAAAAAAAACAAACAATCAGCGTGCTACATTGTTTGGAAAAGGGCTGATATGCAAGTACATAATGAGGAAAGAAACATTTCAAAAGATTCATTTAAACGATATAATGAAGTAACGGCTTCGTAAATGCCCTTTCAGACTTTCTTTTTTCTATTCGATTTTATTTATATTTTTTGCATTCGCCAAACGCTGAGAATTTCCTCCAGCAAGCAGAGGGGAGGAATAAGAAACAGGAATTTTGCCAGTTTGGAATTCCGCATTCCGTAGGTGTTTCTAATTCCTCCGCTGTTCCTAATTACTCGTCGTGTGCCCAAATGAATTCGCCCGTCTCAGACTTCACAAACAACGCCGAAAAACGGACGGCGAAAGTGTAAAAAACGAACATCTCGGAATTAATTTCCCAAAACATCAAAAGTAAAGAACGGACGTTTTTCCCGGCAACCCTCTTTCTGCCCAGAGGAGCAAGTCATTACACAGCTAATTATAAAAATGATCTGGACGAAAACAAAATCCATCTCAGTTCTCGGAACTTGCTTAATGGAAATACGGTCGTTTTTCAATTGATAAGCTTAGGCAGAAGGTATGGTCCGGCAAGCTGGGACTATCTATGAAGCTTGCGACAATGTAGGTTACATGTTCTGCTAATAATAATAATAATAATAATAATAAATCAATCGATGTAATTACGGGTTTTCACTTTGGAACTAATAGTTACAAACAGTGTTCTCTAGAACCACAGGGAAATTTATAGGCGATGTTTTCTTTCGAACCCACAATTTGTAGTATGGTAATATGAAATTCTTTTAATAGCAGTCCGAGTTCATAGATAGAATAGGCTTGTTCTTCAAGCGTTTGCCAACCGGTTCAATGACCTCATTATAAAGACACATTTTACTGCAATTTGCTGCAAAGTTCCCCCGTCAACGTTGAACAATACCATCAGGAAATGTGGACAATACCACCAAATGATTTCCGGCTTTGATATTTGTGAAACAGAAATTCCGCAGACCGCCATTTCATTTTCATGCAGCAATTTTTACCTACGCTTTTGTCCAACACAAAGAAGGAACATTTTGATCGGAAATCATCGGTATGTCTACATGAAAAAAACAAAAAAAAAATGAGACTCAACAATAATAGTTTTAATGGCCATTTACTTAACACTCACAAACACAGGTTATATACTATATATATATATATTATATATTATATATATATATATATATATATATATATATATATATATATATGTGTGTGTGTGTGTGTGTGTGTGTGTGTGTGTGTGTGTGTGTGTTTGTGTGTGAGCGCGTGCGTGCGCCTAGGCAACTGTCGATTAGGACTATTATTGCCCAGAATTTGCCTTTTTTTATATATGGATAAAGGCATGATTTTTTTCTGTACTGCCGAGGATTTTCCCCATCAAGAAAGGGGTATATATACATATATGTATATATATATATATATATATACTATATATATATATATATATATATATATATATATATATATATATATATGCATAAAGAGCCTTCACACGCCCCGTAACTGGTGTACATCA
>NC_061106.1:22465192-22480192 GCF_015104395.2 Macrobrachium nipponense
GAAACATGTCAAAAATTCCACAAAGGCGGCATGATGCAGGTAACATTTGCTCTTATGTAATGTTGTATTGTAAAAGCATTTAAATCAGACACTTCACCACTAGGATAGCCTCAGACTTCCCCACCTATTTTGCCCCAAAGGCATTTCGCTCAGTAGAGCATTAAGGCATAAAAAGAGGATTAGGAAGTATATTCGCTGACCTGTAAGTTTCCTGATATCTGATTAAATTTTCCTTTGATTGGTCCATACTGATTTTCAGCTTTGTGTCGATTACCGAAGCTAATAGATTTTCCATACTAAATATGGAAGCTAATAGATTTTCCATATTAAGTATGGAGGGAATATTTTGTCCTGCACCTCAAGGAATGGCCAATCATCTTCATTATCCATTTTGAGAGGGCAGGCAATGTTTTTCGTGCTATGTTAAACTTCAGTTTGGAAAACCGGTGATAAACTCTCTACCCATCGACGTCAGGTGAAAAAGGTTTGTCAAAAGCTAGACCAAATCCATTGGCAATAAGCATTTTAACGGCGGTACTTTGTTGACAGTTTGAAATAATGCTGGTTTACGCTAGCCTCATGTTTGTTCCTTTTATCAAAGTTTAAAAAGCGTTCCAATCCTTGTTTATGCTAAGGCGCCAATGAGTGACATTGGGAAATATGGCCTGATGCTGGGTGTACAGAGATTGATCTAGTTTTATCTTAAACATGCTCCACTTCGATTGGAGTCAAGTTGGTGCTGGAGTTTGAAGATTTCTGCTTTGTTACCTGTAGTATAAGAGTCATTATGTAAGGAATTATCTTGGTCCACTTTTATATAGCTGGTAATCTGTTTTGTCACTTCTTCCTTGCACTATACTTTTAGAAGAATTTTTTGCCTTGTAACCCATTAACTTTCATAAACTGGTATGAAAGGAGGCTATATTTAATATATGTCTAAAGCAGTTACGCTGGGTTAGAGTTTGTGGTTGTAAACTGATTGAGTTTAATCTTAACTGCAATATTATTTTAGTTTCTGCCGAGTTTTATAATTAGGTGGATTGTTAGTTTCAACATCAGAAAACACAGGGGATTTTCCCGAGTTTTGATTCTTGAATAAATGCTCAAATGTGAGCGCAATTGAGTTCTAAATTGAAACTCCCTTTGCAATGAATTGGGAAGAGACGAAGGCAGAATCATGTTATGTGGTGGTAATTAAAGTAAAGCTTGCTTTTGTTAATTCCTGCAGCCAGAGACTTGGAATCGACCGAGTCAGACTTTGAGGATGAAGTCAGTTTTAGTCTTAATTCTTACACTTAATCAGAGCTGTCGCTTTTAATCCGAAAAAGGCAAAGCTTTGTTTCAAGAAGAGAGACACTGGTGTTGAAGTTAATGCAGTCACACTAATGAAAGTTCTACAGTCCATGAAGTAGCAAAAGGCTGTTTACCTTAATGAGAATAGCTAAGATTAAGCATTTAACATGCTGCAGGGTCTTAATTATATGAAGCTACTAGAGAAGTTTAAAATTAAGTCAGTTATTCTAAGAAACATCTTAGGTTATTATGACCCTTGTTATTCCTCAGGACATCTGATCATTTAAATGCTGGAATTTTTGATTATATGGAATTTAAGTTTCAGGACAGTCAAATCGTGATTTTTCCTCTAACGTTTTTCTCGTAATTTTTTTTTCATAAGTTTTGGTTAAAACGTTCTTGTTAAAGCTGTCAGGTAACCACTTTTCTTGAAAAACTTATTTTTATTTTTTTTGCATCTTTTTCTGATTTGGATCATGTAAAAAATATTTACTGATAATAGGTGATAAATTTTAATGCAGATAGGTATGTTAATTTATTCAGTAATAATCACACATTGTAATGAAGTCAAAATGGTATAAATTCAGGGGTATGAATATTCTTTTTAGTTCTAAGTAGTATTTCCTAATTTGATTTTTTGTAGAGTAGAGAATTTAATTTTAAATCTTAGTGCAATGGAAGAAAATTGAAGAGAATAAATAAATAAAGCTAAAAAATTCTGAATCGCACGATGAAGTCATAAGTTTATATATGGCAATTTCACTTTCTATCGGCAAAACCTCAAGACGGAATTTAAGCGTGAAATTGCGCAGCAGGCACCTTCGAAATGGAATGGAGTAAAGCTTAGGTGTGAGCTGCTAATGTTAAAACGCTCCTTCAGTCTGATGAAAACCAGCAACTCCGAACGGCAGGGAGAAGTTTCCAGTACAAATATATTTGTTGATAGCTCTACAACTGGAGGGTATGGAAGCGGCAACTAAGATATAAAACTGGTGAAATGGAAAAAAATGTGAATTCAGGAACCTTAGGAAATTTCGTAGAAATGGTCGACGGAGGAAGAAAAAAAGGGAAATAAAGCGCACTGAAATCTGCGTAGGGGAAGGAAGAATCGAAAGTAATTGTGTAAGTGAAACGAGAAGTCCCCGAAGAAGTTTGAGAGAATTGTGAAAATGTCACCGTTGAGGGAAAACAATGTAGAGTAGATATAAGAATCTGATTAAGTCATCGTTGAGGAGGAAATTAATTGTCACTGTAGAAGAATGAAGCATAATAAAAAAAGATAAGAATCTGATTAAGTAATCATTGAGGAGGAAAGTATGTATTAGTGTAGAAGAGGTCAAGCATAATAAACATATACCTATCACTTAAAATGTAATTATGAAAACGTGAAGATAAAGTGAAAAGGAGTAAAGAATAAAATAGAGGAAAGATAGTTATTTACGGAGAAATGTGAAAATACCAATTGTAATAGTAAATTTAATATTTAGTTACTCGATTTTAGTATAATATTACTAAGTTAAGAAAATATGAAATACGCAAAGTTTATTTAATAGGTACTTAATCTTTTCTTTAACAGACTTATCGCTGTTCCGCTTTCCTTATGCCACTTACTATTTATGTTTAATACCCAATGTTCTATTTCTTCTTACCCTATACTTGGTAACACTACCTTTTCCTATGGTTCGTGAGTAGTATCATTCTTAATTATTCAACATTTAGTGCCTCTTCACGCCCAGTTACTTATATTAAAATTTCACAACTTAATTGAGATCCCCAGTTACTTATATTAAAATTTCACAAATTTCTTGAGATCAGTCTTCAAGCTCGACGGAGCTACTCTCCCCAGATAGCAGTCTTGCTTATATCCGAAATTTTTCTCTAGGAAACTTTCTCTAAACTTGTCGCCTTCCCGAAGCTTCACTCGAGGTCTAGCCACTATTGGGCAATCATTTTTGAAGACTTAATTTCCTATACACATCGGCTTCTCACCTTACCGACGATTTTACTCTGTCTGGGCATATCTGATTAGTCTCCTACCCTAGGTATCTGGACCGCAAAATATTTATTTCCGTACCAGTATTTTTAATGTGTTGCTTGGCCTATACAAAACTTATCCTCAAGAAGAAATGGTGTTCACCATGGTCAGAGATTATATATTATGGTCACAGTATTTGACGTTTCCACTTAATTACAGTTCTGTAAAGAAAATTAATGTCTTTAGTCTTCATTACACTTCTGTAAGTCTTTAGTTTTTAAAGTATTCAAAATGCTTAGATTTTAATCTAAAAAAATTTAAATGCACTTACCAACTAAGTATTTAAAGGCCGACAAGGTAAAATCAAGTATCCAAAGTTTTCTAGGCTTCTCGAAGCTTGACTTTCACAAAAATGACCTGCGAAATTCAAACACATATTAAAAATAATGAAATTCAAACTTGTTAGTACACATTTTCAAAACAACGCGACTATACGAATAAAAACTTCCTAAAAAATTAAGACTTTGTAATAAACAAACAAGTCAACAGTGCGATTAACTTTACTCACTACAAATATTGAAAAAAATATTTTGGTACTAAATTTTAATTTAGTGAAAATGCATAATTCACATCACAACTTTATGAACTAATTTGCCTCTCCATGGAACTAATCAGAAATATTTAGCTAGATAAAATCCTTAAAAAAACTTTTGTTAAATTCTATTTATAAAAGTTGAAAATTTCAAAGTATGCACAACTGAATTTGTAATTTAGTTTAAAAATACTTAAATTGTTACAAGACCTTTAAATGTCTTTGTTCGCATTTCTTCGGTCAGTCTAGGCTCCATTAACCTTCATTTTTACACTAGCTTTCTTTGTAATGGAGAACCAACAGGAAAATAAAATTGCCTACATTCTGTTAACTGCAAAATTCTTACTATATATCTTTACCTAGATCGAAATTCATCCAAATTCTCGCAGGAGGGGCTAAAGGATATTCGGCATTAACGTAGTTAAGTCTTGATTGTGGATCCTATTCACTTAGCAAGTAACTTCCGCTATTGTTCGGAATCCATAATCATGCTATATCTCAGAATCGAAAAAAAAATTCCATAAGCAATCTTCTCCACATTCTGGTCTGATTTCCTCGTCCATATTTCTTCGTAGCTATCTTTACATTGAAAAGTTATGAGAAAATCAGCTTAACTTAAATTCATCTTCACACCTGCAAGTTGAATACAGCATAAGAAACTAATAAGAAACTTCTTTAGAAACTTAGAAGAAATGAGACTGAATTATTACAAGAAATGACACCGAATTATTTACAATAGAACACCAAACAAATTCAACATTCTAAATTCAAACCCATTATGTTTACGGATATTTTGGTTATAGTTATTAGTTTCAACATCGGAATGTGGAATTCAATAACTTAGGCCAAACAAAGCTACAGTTTCGCAAAATTTGCAGTTACAGTTGAAAACTAAACATTCAAATTCTCAACTTGTTACAATACAGTTTAAAAAGGCCTAAATTACTTTCTTGTAATCAAATCAAGGAATCGCACACCTAATTTTGCTCTAACTTTAGTTTGTGGAGAACTAAAATGAAAAAAAGTGCTTACATTCTGTACCAGCAAAACTGCTTTGAACCCTTAACTTTCGTTTTAGTGGAGATTAGCAAAACTGCTTTGAACCCTTAACTTCCGTTTTAGTGGAGAATTAGCAAAACTGCTTTGAACCCTTAACTTCCGTTTTAGTGGAGAATTAGCAAAACTGCTTTGAACCCTTAACTATAGATTCAGTGGAGAATTAGCAAAACTGCTTTGAACTCTTAGCTTTCGTTTTAATGGAGAATTAGAAAAACTTCTTTGAACCCTTAGCTTTCGATTTAACGGAGAATTAAAAAAAAAAAAACGCCCCTATAGTCGGTAACAGTTAAGACTGCATAACAGTCTGTTAACAGTGAAGTGTGATTACAACCTTTATTAAAGCTGGCTATGCTTGGTACCAAAGTAAAAATTCACCTGCTGTCTTTTGGTCCATTGAGTGTGTTAAAGCTCTGTATCGATACAACACACCAAATGTAACCCCATTTGAATGAGACTAGCAAGCTTTGTATCCAAGCTCGTCCAACTGTCTACCACCTCTTGGACGAAGATTTCATCAGTCTGGCCATTGCATTCTCACGAGGATCTTTTGGGTCTTCCTCATTCACCCAACGTAGAAATTCACCAAATCTGTTAATACATTTTATTACTTCATGGCTGACCCATCTTACCAACTTCATGGCTGACCCATCTTACCAGAAACGCGCACAGTACGAAGCCGGCTGCAATTGCTGGTCGTTTGAAATTAGAAATTCGTGTAGTGATAACCTCTAGTTCATGCTACTTTTGAAGCAGACCTGTCAACCCATGAAAAATTTTTGCATTAGAAATTCATCTAAGACTACAACGCCATTCTATACTACCTAATTATATTTAAGTTTCTCAATCTGGTTTTATTCAAGGTTCCCCTATGCAGTATGAAATACAAACCATTGTGTGTGTTGATATTTATCAGAAACCTGTAAAATCAAAGTACCTATAAAAGCTTTAGCCATTCACCAGACTTAATTCAATACCCTTGACTCAGTGATACTCAACCCTTGGTTATTATATTTTAGAATTTCACCAATCCTCCATGACGAAACTAAAACCTCTAATGCACAAACACCAATAATAGGTCCTAGGAACTTCCACAGGGTTATTTTCAATTTCCCCAACCAATAAAACCAGGTCTCATTTCAAAATTAACTGCTTCAAGCTGTGACACTATAAACTGACCTATTTCTCAAGAGATTTTCTTCTTTGGGTAAGATCCCTGTTGCCACATCTACCAGTGATCAGTTTTGAATACCTTGCTTTATAACACAATCTATAAAAGGGTAGTTTTAAAGTTTTTAGCATGTTTTGCTGAACTTAAGCGTTCACATATTTATTATAATTTGTAAATAAACTGAGAACTCTCATTTATAAATGACAGATGTTTCGAAAGACGCTGCCACTTTTCTTGTTACCTTTGACAGGCGATATGCAGGTGGGCAAAGCCTTTTAAACCATGAAGTCTAAAAGGAGGATTTATCTCTAAGCTACCCTTTGGATAAGCCCCACCGCCCTGTCTAGCAGAGAACTTTAGCGCCAAAATGAAAGACTTTTTGCTTTAGGTACAGAGAACAATGGTCGTAGTGAAATAAATTCATTCCTACAGAAAGCACGCTGTGAAACGGGCAAATGCAGTTAAGCATTTCAAAAACTTGCAAACAGGCGATACTACTAAGAAGTTTGCGATACTACAAAGAATATCTTATTGAAATAAGCTCTGACGAAGATTCGTCGCAATGTACATTTTGTACAGAATCATTATTACAATTCCGGTTTTAATTTTTGTAAAATTATTTCTCTCCCAATGATGAGTATGGGCAACAACCTTATAAAGTAAAAATAGTTACATGCATTAGAATTATGAGTTATAATATATTGTTTTTTACTGTTTTTATATCTCATTTTTCAGAAGAAAATGTCATAAGAAATAATGAATGGTAATGCCAGATTTTTTTACTGTAAATTAATTTTTTTTTTCAAATAAAATGCTATGTAATACCTGCAAAAATTAAAAAAGGTATAAATTATAAAAACATAAGAATTTTACAGCCTTAAAAGAAATAACCAAATAGAATGGAGACCATTGAAATTTTAGTCAAGAGAGAATAAGGAAGAATACTGTGTGGTTTAAAGACAAAATATGCTATGAAAAAGGAAATTAAATTTAAGTAAATCATAACTTGAATGAAAATAAGGGGAAACCTAAAATATAGACCTATGAAATACAAAATATTACAAACTTGGTTTTGAAATGGATAGTATGGCAGACTGAAAATTCAATAAAAAAGAAATAGAAGTTACTCTGACAAGATAAGAAAAAATCATTAGACAATGAATGGTAATTACCGATTTTATTACTTTTAATGAAAAAAGAAAAAATAGGTAATGTCCAAAATTTAAAGGTATAAGTCATAAATATAAGTCTTAAAAGTAATAACCAAATAGAATGGGGATCGAGTTTACGGATTAGGATTTATACGGTCAGTTTCATTAAGTACTGTCCCAAATATTGCCTAGCTGGGAGATGGGCGAGGACTTAAGAAGGGAACGATTTAAAGTTTAAGAGAAGTGGCACAGGGTTTTTCTCAAGGAGGTAAACAATATCCGTTTAGATCTGTCGACCTATACCAATAAAAAAATGCCAGAGTTTTCCAAGCCCCCTTAAATCAGGGCGTAAAAGTTTTCCAAACCTTTTACACATACCTTGCCAAAAAAAAAAAAAAAAAAAAAAAAAAAAAAAAAAAAAAAAAAAACTTTTGAAAAGTGTCTCAAAAGCAAAGCTATGTCGACTTGTCACATTCCGACAACTACATTTTCTCAAACAGCAGCTCCAAAAAGACTACCAGTACCTTTACGTACTTAAATTCCCTCCCTTCGAGGTAGAAAAAAATACCCAGAGGTGATAAATTCCCTGAAACTTCATGGTACCATGAACTAGCATTAAAATGGACTCAAAAGAAATTTAATGACTAATAGAAAATGATACATTTTAAGCTCTTGAAAAATATCACGAACACCAAAAATTTTAGCTTCAACCCATCTGCTAAAATTATACTCGCAATTGACTCCCATACAACATAAGAGAACAGTTAAAAACTACATATTCAGAACTAGGGCACCAAGACTTTGCCCAATTAATAAACCGTGCCCAGCTCACAAGCATGCTCAAAAACCACCCCAACTCTTCAATTAAAACACACCGAAAAGTCTCCCTACATCAAAAATGCACTGGAATGTGACCACAATAGACATTGCACTAAGTAGTACCTAAAATACCACCAATTCCCTTTAAGTGCCAAACAGCACACACAATGAAGTGTCCATGCCTGAAATTTTACATGACCCATCATGTCAAAACACCAGAAATTTTACATGACCCATCATGTCCAAACACCAGAAATTTTAAGTGACCCATCATGTCCAAACACCAGAAATTTTAAGTGACCCATCATGTCCAAACACCAGAATTTTAGCTGATTTTCCCATCAATGTCAAACACCAGAAATTTTAAAGTGACCCATCATGTCCAAACAGAATTTTACCATCATGTCTAAACACCAGAAATTTTACATCATGTCTAAACACCAGAAATTTTACATCATGTCTAAACACCAGAAATTTTACATCATGTCTAAACACCAGAAATTTTATCATGCTAAAACAAGGAAGAAATTTTACATCATGTCTAAACACCAGAAATTTTAAGTGACCCATCATGTCCAAACACCAGAAATTTTAAGTGACCCATCATGTCCAAACACCAGAAATTTTAAGTGACCCATCATGTCCAAACACCGAAATTTACAATGATTTTCAATGTCCAAACACCAGAAATTTTACATGACCCATCATGTCCAAACACCAGAAATTTTACATGACCCATCATGTCCAAACACCAGAAATTTTACATCCAAACACCAGAAATTTTAAGTGACCCATCATGTCCAAACACCAGAAATTTTACTGACCATCAGTGTCCAAACACAGAAATTTAACATGACCCAATCATGTCCAAACACCAAGAAATTTGACAGACCCATCATGTCCAAAACACCAGAAATTTTACATGGGACCCATCATGTCCAAACACCAGAAATTTACATGACCCATCAATGCCCAAACCCAGAAATTTTAACGTGACCCATCATGTCCCAAACACCAGAAATTTTGTACATCCAAAACACCAGAAATTTTAAGGGGTGAAACCCATCATGTCCAAACACCACAGAAATTTTACATGACCCATTTTCATGTCAAACAACCAGAAATACCATTTGAAACCCCAATCAAATTGTCACCACCGAAATTTTACATGACCCATTTTCCATGTCAAACCACCAGGAAAATGTTTACATGACCCAATTCATGTCCAAACACCAGAAATTTTACATGACCATCATTCCAAAACACCAGCAAAAGTTTTACGTGCCCATTTTTCCCATGGTTCACCAACCAAAATTTTACCATTGACCCAGCCTCCTGTCCAAAACACCATTTACGTGAAAACCCATTTCATGTCACCAAACCAGAAATTTTACAATCCCCAACCAACCAAAATTTTAAGTGACCCATCATTTTGTCCAAAACTCCAGAAATTTTACATGACCCCCATTTTCATGTTCCAAACACCTAAGATTTTACCCATGAACCCATCATGTCCAAACACAGAAATTTTACAAAAGAAACCCATCATGTCCCAAACACCAGAAAATTTTACTGACCCATCATGTCCAAAACACCAGAAATTTTCATGAACCCATCATGTCCCAAACACCAGACCCATTTACCCATTAACCAAATTTTCATTGTCCCAAACACCAGAAATTTTACGTGACCCATCATGTCCAAACAAACCAGAAATTTTTACGTTTTGAACCTCATGGTCCAAACCCACCCAGGAAATTTAACCCGTGACCCTTTTCCTTGTCCCAAACAAATTTTTTAACCGTGAAACCCAAATTTTTCAATGTCCAAAGAACAACCAACAGAAATTTTAAGTTTTGACCCAATCATGTTTTCCAAAAAACACCCAAAGAAATTTTAAGTGTACCCAAATTTTCTGTCCAAACCCAAAGAAATTTAAGTGACCCAAATCATGTCCTTTAAACCAACCAGAAATTTTAACCAATGTCCTTTAAACCCACCAGAAATTTTAAAGTGAACCACTCCAAAATTGTCCCAAACACCAAAGAAATTTCAAAAGTGACCCGAAATTTCATGTCCAAACAAATTTTCCGATTTCAAAGTGAAACCCATCATTGTCCCAAAACCAACCAGAAATTTTCAACTCCTCCCATTTGTCCAAAGAAACCAACCAAGGAAATTTTCAAAGTGACCCATCATGTCCCAAACCCACCAAGAAATTTCAAGTGACCCTCATGTACAAACACCAGAAATTTCAAGTGACCCATCATGGCCCAAACACCAGAAATTTTAGTGACCCGTTCATTTCAAACACCAAAATTTCAAGGACCCATCATGTCCAAACACTCAGAAAATTTCAAGTGACCCATGCATGTCCCAAACACCAGAAAATTCAAGTGACGCGCATCCAATGTCCAAACCACCAAGGAAATTTCAAGTGACCCATCATTGGTCAAAACAACCAGAAATTTCAAGTGACCCCATCAATGTCCCAAAACACCAGAAATTTCAAGTGACCGCATCATGTTCCAAACCCACCAGAAATTTCAAGTGACGCCATATGTCCAAACACCAAGAAATTTCAAGGGTGACCCCATATGTCCAAACACCAAAGAAATTTCAAGTGACCCATCCAAAATGTCCAAAACCACCAGAAATTTCAAAGTGGACCCATCATGTCCAAACACCAGAAATTTCAAAGTGACCCATGCCATGTCTTAAAAAAACAGCCAGAAATTTCAAGTGACCTGCATCATGTCCAAACAACCAAGAAATTTCAAGTGACCCATACCATGTCCAAACACCAGAAATTTCAAGTGACCCCATCCATGTCCAAACACCAAGAAATTTCAAGTGACGCCATGCATGTCCAAACACCAGAATTCAAGTGGACCCATCATGTCCAAACACCAGAAATTTCAAGTGACCCATCATGTCCAAACACCAGAAATTTCAAGTGACCCATCATGTCCAAACACCAGAAATTTCAAGTGACCCATCATGTCCAAACACCAGAAATTTCAAAGTGACATCTTCAAACCCAGAATTTCAGTGACCCATCATGTCCAGAACACAGAATTTCAAGTGACCCGCATCATGTCCCAAACACCAGAAATTTCAAGTGACGCCATCATGTCCAAACACGCAGAATTTCAAGTGACCCATGCATGATCCAAACACCAGAAATTTCAAAGTGACCATCATGTCGCAAAAACACGCAGAAATTTCAAGTGACCCACCATGTCCAAACACCAGAAATTTCAAGTGACCCATCATGTCCAAACACCAGAAATTTCAAGTGACCCATCATGTCTAAACACCAGAAATTTTACGTGACCAATCATGTCTAAACACCAGAAATTTTACATCATGTCTAAACAGAAATTTTATGTAACCAATAATGTCTCAACACCAGAAATTTTACGTGACCAATCATGTCTAAACACCAGAAATTTTACGTGACCAATCATGTCTAAAACACCAGAAATTTTTACGTGACCAAATCATGTCCTAAACACCAGAAAGTACGTGACCAATTCATGTCTAAACACCAGAATTTTATTTTACGTGACCAATCGGTGCTCAAACAAACCAGAAATTTTAAGTGACCAATCCTGTCTCAACACCAGAAATTTTAAGTGACCTATCATGTCTTCAACACCAGAAATTTTACGTGACCTATCATGTCTTAAACACCAGAAATTTTACGTGACCAATCATGTCTTAAACACCAGAAATTTTACGTGACCAATCATGTCTAAACACCAGAAATCGTGACAATAAAGTCTAAACACCAGAAATTTTACGTGACCAATCATGTCTAAACACCAGAAATTTTACGTGACCAATCATGTCTAAACACCAGAAATTTTACGTGACCAATCATGTCTAAACACCAGAAATTTTACGTGACCAATCATGTCTAAACACCAGAAATTTTACGTGACCAATCATGTCTAAACCAGAAATTTTACGTGACCAATCATGTCTAAACACCAGAAATTGGATGTGACCCATAATGTCTACACCAGAAACTTACGTGACCCATAACGTCTCAACACCAGAAATTTTATAACCCATAATGTCTAAATACCAGAAACTGACCCTTTATGTTTACACCAGAAATTATGACCAGCTATGTCTAAACACATGAAATTTAATGTGACCCATAATGTCTAACCTAGAAATTCTATGCGACCCATAACGTCTAAACACATACATATGATGATAAATTTCACTGCCTTACGAATTCACAGCCCTCCTATAATTTCAGTTAGAAATATTAAAATTCCGTTTGATGGTATCGATGTGAAGACGGTAGCACAATTCTTAATCCAAAATCCTACACAACACAACATGCATAGTTCTCGCAGTTATACGTCTTACCAACAGAGAACATTTCAAATCGAAGATGAATTCGTTCAGAAGTAACGAAACATTGATGCTCATTATAAATTCAACAAAACAGGTAACCTAAAATAATATCCCAAAAAGCAAGTCGTTCTGTGTAGACACAACTCCACATATAAATGACTAACCTTAATTATAAACACGAAACTCGGGTGGCAAACTACCAGGCTGAGCCAGCTATCATTCACACAAATCGGACGACCTTCGCTCGAACAAGGAGCAGACAGTGGCAAGACGGATGGAAATAATAATTTCGTCTCTTTTAGCTCCTTGGAAGTCTTTAGCGCCATCTAGTATCTGTGTGGTTTCCGTTCAATTTTTGGTTATGCATAATTTTACGAAAACGTTTGGAACATGATGGCATTTTGTAATTGATTTAGTACAGATTGTAATTATTTACGTCTAGAACATGACGGTATTTTGTAATTGATTAGTACAGATTATAATTATTTACGTGGTATTTTGTAATTAATTCAGTACATATAATTATTTACGTCTGAAACTTTATTTATTTTATTAATATGAGCAGTAATCGAGTATTTAATGACTAGATTAATTACTTAATTAATTAACAGATACTACGTAAACATCCTGCTATTTACCTATCTATTTCCTACTTTCTATTTGGCAATGAAACTGCCTGTATGTACATTACGACTGAATGCACTATCTAAATTCTGGAACTGAATACCAAACCGTTCGTATCTTATAGAACAGTACTTATAAGCTGCATGCAAGGGACACACAAATTAGTGCTATTTTCAAAGACAGAATCGAAATGACTCAAGTAACATGCAACGGTGCCGATGTTGGGAGGAGAGACATTGCCAAGATCCACATACCAGCCATGGACATTGCCTTGCCTTACGAAGAAGAGACAACGGGACGTCATCAAGCAACAGTCTAAAAGCGGAACCCTCCTCGACCAGGATAGTACTAAAGTATTAGATCCTGGCAACTGTGTTTGTTATAGTGCTTTAAAAATAATTCTCCAGTCTTTGTGAGATATTGTAAATAACATATTTGAAACAGACGTTCACCGCTAATGTTTAGTTCATTTGCAAGATGCAGTTACCTGTCCCGTACATTTCTTTGATCTGGCAACAATGTATGGAAACGGACGACGTAAACATACGTAAAGTTGTAAACATCCTAATTTACGGATGATTTCAGAGTGTCATGTTGAGCATAACATATAATGTATTAATTAGGGTTGTATAAGTCTAAATATGAAAGTCGCAATGTATCACAGTAAACTAAAATAAGTATCGCCAATCCTATATCTGGAAGAATCTAACGTGAGCTGTTCCAAACGACCAAACAGAACAGCAGTTCTCAGATTTGGGAAAATGGGTTTCGGTAAAATAAAAGGTGCAATGAAGCTTTTATATTTATTTGAAAGGGGGCTTTTAGATATTGGGGGGGGGGGACTTACATTTAAAACAAATTCATTGGGTTGTTTTGATGGAATGTAAGTAAATGTCAAGCAATGAAAAAATTTTGTCTGTCGGTATCTTTGGTGACTGAATACATCAACATCAAAATAAAGCAAAACCCACAACAGCTGATATAATTTTCTGGAATTCAGTATCAGCATTCATTTGTCTCTAATTCGAACAAACCTATACACAATGTGCATTATGCTAAACGTAACGTAGACAAACGACTTACATTATTACATAAGAAGAGAAGCTTCAATACACGACGATCAGAGAGAAGCGTCTGGAAGGTGGAATTAGAAGACAAAGTTCGGTATGGATTGTGTCAACTTGTTCGAATAAAATTGGAAACCAAGTTACATTGCTACTAATCAAACTTTGAAAAGTAATGCATTAAATGTCGTTAAATGTTTAGAAAAGTCAGAATGAGTTACGTTTGCATTTAATCTCCTCAAAAAGACGTCTTTATGCCATGAAAATTTCTCATATAGAGACTGGATGTTTGCAGATAAAGAGATGACAAGAAAACACTAACGTTTATTCTAAAATTTGGGAGAATCTAGCATCTTTCAAGAAGACACTATAGTAGATTCATATCAACGTTGCATTTGATGTCTAAGCCAGTCCCTTACGACGCTTCTGATTGACTGTTGATAAGGCAATCACAGGGCTGGAAACTCCCAGTCTCTCTCTCTCGAGAGTTCACATGGGTGGATCTATGTTACAATCTCCTGAGGGATACGTCTTTCAGGAGAGGTGGAACATACATCCTGCCTATGTGAACTCTCGAGAGAGACTGAGTTTCCAGCCCTGTAACTGGCTTATCAACAGCCAATCAGGAGCGTCGTAAGGGACTGGTCTAGACATCAAATGCACTGTTGATGTGAATCTACTATAGGCTGTCTCACTGGTAATATTACACGGTAGTCCCAACTCCCAAAGTAAAGAGGTCTACGTTTTTTTTCCATTAATTCAGCAAGAATGCTGACAATAAGTCTGATACGAGTCGACGATAATTAAAAGATAAGGAGACGAAACCCCACAGCAATCGATACGAAGTTAAAAGTTGGAGCCGACATTTTGGTGGGTCGACA
>NC_061106.1:22482692-22486069 GCF_015104395.2 Macrobrachium nipponense
AGGAAAATAGTGGCCTTAGACTTTAGTAGATTCACACCAACCGTGCATCTGATGTCTAGGCCAGTCCCTTACGAAGTCTGGGGCCACTATTTTCTTATTATTTTCCTTAAATTGCTGTATATGCAACCTATAGTAGATTCACATCAACCTTGCATCTGATGTCTAGGCCAGTCCCTTACGACGCGCCTGATTGCCTGTTGATAAGCCAATCACAGGGCTGGAAAGTCTCAGTCTCTCGAGAGAGTTCGCATAGGCAGGATGTATGTTCCAACTCTCCTGAGGGATACATTTGAAAGACGTATCCCTCAGGAGAGGTGGAACATATGTGAACACTAGAGAGAAACTGAGAGTTTTCAGCCCTGTGATTGGCTTATCAACAGCCAATCAGGAGTGTCGTAAGAGACTGTCCTAGACATTAGATGCACGGTTGGTGTGAATCTACTATAGGTTGCATTTGCCTGTATACAGCAATTTAGGAAAAATAATAAGAAAATAGTGGCCCCAGACTTTTTGGGATTCTATTATACAACGATGAAGGAAAATAGTGGCCTTAGACTAGGTTGCATTTTCTTTTATACACTAGTTTAGGGAAAATAATAAGAAAATAATGGCAAGAAAATTTTTGAGCTTCTTGTATTCCATAAAGTTGGAGAAATAAAAACAAAAATTGACCTGAGATTTTGCAATTTCTGTCATACAATAATACTGAAAAAAACAAAAAACAAAGTACAAATAATGGCCTCACACTTTTGTGTTGTCATTTATAAACAATCTAAAGAAATTTGTAATGTCTGGAGACTTTTATGGCAATAGCAAATTTGACTTTTTGTCTACATACGCTTGCATTAGTGCAAGGTATCAAAAGATGTATTTTTTTTTGCCTCTGTAACAATCTCACAAGAATTAATGTGCGTGAAAAAAAACTATCTATGAATGACAGTAGTAAGTTTCGCTTTAAGAGTACTTGTGCAATATATAGATCATGTATATTGTTGATGTTTGCTGTTGACATTTTCAGAAACATACACAAACACATCCACGGGCATACATACACATCATTATATTATATATAATATATATATATATATATATATATATATATATATATATATATATGTGTGTGTGTGTGTGTGTGTGTGTGTGTGTAGTATTAACTTCAATTTTTTTCCTTTAAGCACATTCTCAAGTCAATTGGTACATGTGCGGAGGTGTTAGTAATGACATAAAGTATTTTCCAAAAGATAATATCTAGGAATATTTTTTATGAACTGAATTGAATTGAATATAGAATTTAGGCCAAAGGCCAAACACTGGGACCTATGAGTTCATTCAGCGCTGAAACAGAAATCTAAAAGGTTTGAGAGGTGTAACAGGAGGAACCCTTGCAGTTGCACTTTGAACCAATTGTTAGAGAGGGTGGAAAGTAGGATGGAAGAAAGGGAATATGAAAGGATGTACAGTAAAAGGAAAAAAAGGGGTTGCAACTAGGCGGTCGAAGGCACGCTGCAAAGAACCTTAAGTAATGTCTGCAATGAACATTTCTAATGTTACATATTCAAATCTGCGTTTCTTTTTATCATAACAGTTTAAGTGCGACAGTATATACAGATTCAAAACGTAAATGGTTGTTTTTAAAGATTTGAAAGCCAAAATAAAAAAACAATGAAAATAAATCAACAATAAACATCTCTACAATACTACGAATGTTGCTAAAGATACGAATCCTCGATTTCTCAGACTGCTATTTCACTATAAAAGTGCAACTGTCCTGCGTCACTGGACCTAAGTTCAGTTCTTGTTTGACTAAACTGAAAAATGGAGACAAATTTGTCTTTCCATCTTTAACGCTGTGTAATTTTGTTAGCATTCTGTTCAGACAAGAAGTGTTTATTGCCTGCACCATGACATTAAGCATTCGTTGACTGAAGTCCTTAAGAACACTTGGCTAGACATTTCATTTAAGAGTTCTTTTGAAAGCAAAGTTTCATATTTAAAACAGGTCTCCATTCTGTATCAAGGGTCGGACACAAGATGCAAAATCATAAGAAGAAAAGACACTTCTCTCGAGTTCGTCGGGGATGGCGAGCGAGAGTTATATGTGGATTGCAAGTAACCCTTAGGTCATACCCTTGGAATCTTGTTAAAGAATAAAAGTTTGGATGTCGAATTTTTCCGTCCCCCTCCTCCTCCGTCTTCAATCTCCCCTGCCTCGGTCAACTCCGCCTTTTTCATCACCTTTCATTTGTTTCTTCTTTCATCTTTTATGTCTGTCGTTTCCAGGTTTCCATATTCTTTCTTTTTTAATCATCCGTTTTTCTTTTTTTAATCACCCGTTTTTTCTCTCACACTGTTATTCATTTTTTCTGTCTTTATGTGTTACTGAAAACTCTGATTCTCCATTTCTGTAGAGACTATGGTTGGTGATTATCGTCTAAATATTTCTGATAGACCTTCAAATCTCACTTTGAAGGAACACTTTGAACAGCGAATTAATTCTTCACCTTTTCGTTTCCGGTTGATGTCGAGTCCCTGATTCTATGTTTTCAGCAGAGCAATACATGTCTCGACGAGTTATATCTTTTATTAAACATTCATTTATTCTTTGATCTCTGTACAGAGATTTGGTTCAGTTAAGAGAAACTTTTTGATGTTCAGGTATCGAGGTTCTTATTAAAGCTTTGGGGAGAGAATGAAGAATAAAGTTTGAGTTTACCAAAATCCCTGTTCACTCGGTCATTTTGTAGGTGGACTTCAAGATTTATCCAATGATTTAGCGGAGGACATTATGGGGTATGAACGTTTCTAATAACCCTGTTAAGCTTACCATACATTTGCGTAGACTTCATGCGCTCATGTAGGACTAATGATCGCATGTGCTTTAATATTCTAGGTCAGTTTTTTGTAAACAGGATTACGTTTCCTAAGACGAAACATTTTCCAATCACTGAACATTTGACTGAATATAAGACAACCGCTCCGATTTGTCTTCACATTTTACTACTATTAATTTGCGAATCTCTTACCTACAATAAATATCTCTATCAAGGTTCTGCCTTTGAAGTTCCGTTTAATCTCTAACCTATTGATCTGAAAGCCTCGAATTCCCGTTAAAAGAGTAGGAAACAGCAGTTCCATACTTGAGAAATGCTCCGAATTTTGAAATGCCAGTTACACGTATTATGAAAGTTTCGAGTGCTCGTTATAAAAGCAAGGAACAATTGTGATAAGTGCAAGAAACAACTGTAAAGAAAGAAAATATGTTCGAATCTCATTGAAAGATAAAAGAGACAAGCTACTAAAATGAGCAGATCTGGAATTCGCCCTAAAACAGTAAGAAGTAATACTCGTTAACAAGAGAATTCCCCGAATTTAATGGA
>NC_061106.1:22486569-22509069 GCF_015104395.2 Macrobrachium nipponense
AATTCCCCGAATTTAATGGACATGAAACAACAAGCAGATTTGTAAGTCTCAAAATCCCTTTAGGGGCTCAAGTAGATTTTGGGAAGTGATGTTATGCGGCTTCTGCATACTTTTGCTGTTATTTTCAATAAATGATGGAGACTGAGACATAAAACGTTCCAAGTTGACAACGTTAATGAAATGTCAGAATGGTAAGGGTTCGTCCATACTACAGTAATCGAAAAGTAGTAAATACATACCAGCAACTTATTGCATACATATCACAAACAAGCTGACAACAAGTCAACGACCCTAAGTGGAATATTAATCTTTGGCGAATGCTGGATTATAATTGTATAGATCAGTGGTTAGGACTTCCTGTATGTTTGTGATATGTCTGTGTTGAGTCGTCGACGTGTGTTTAAGACATGTTTCAATGTAGTATGAACTCACCCTTGGAATGGCAATTCCTAAATATCTCAGAAGGAGAGAATTTGTGGAAGTTGGAGGCTAATGGCGCATGAAGTTCAAGAAGACCATCTTACTGATGATTCCTGTACGTTGGTGAGAAAAGAGGTTATCTTATGTGAATGCCACCTGCATGGCCAGTTCGCCCTTTGATTTAACAGACAGAAGACTCGTCTATTGTTTTTATTTCTCCGGAGTTAATCCTTTAAAGGAGAAACCGTTGCTTGTTGAATAATAATAAAAGTAACCGGAGCTCTCATAATAGTCTATCTATCTTTTTGTCACTTTTTATAATTGAGTGTTCCCAATAATGACAACGAGACTTAATGTGGCTTTAATTTGCAAACGTTAAACATGAAATATAATGAACTTCTATGTTACGGAGTGACCAGTATAATTTAAGGTCACAAAAGAATATTTGCAAAGTTTCATGAAAATCTTTTTACCCGTTCTTGAGATATTCTGCTTTGTCCCCCAGACGTAGGCGGGAAAAGAAATATTTTTCAAAACGGCTTGGGGAGGTAATAATAATGATTTGCTATGAGATGGTCACTCTCAACAGTTTCATATGCAGTGGTAGTAATATTCTTTGAACTTGAGTAATTCACAGAGGTTTTATAAAATAATAATAATAATAATAATAATAATAAAATAATAATAATAATAATAATAATAATAATAATAATAGGCTGAAGTAGCTCCAGGACTCATGCAAAAGAGTGTGATCCTAGAAACGGCGCACATAGTAAGAAGAGTGATGGACTCCTAAGGAGGCAGGATGCAACCCGGAACCCCACACTATAAATGCCACCCAGCCGAATTGGAGGACTGTGATAAAGCAAAAAAAAAAAAAAAAAAAAAAAATAATAATTTACTTTCAGACTGAATCATCCACAGCAATTTCAGAGCAATGCACATTCCTTTCCACGCCAGTAATAATATTTGCCCTGTGGAATTTTTACTCCCAATTATTACATTTCCAGTATCCCATTTTTCTTCCCTTCAGCTTTTCAGAAGCGACGCAACTCTTATTTCCTTTGTCGAATTGGATATTAGATAATATGATTTCCGGTAGTGCTGGGAGCAGAGGCGAATAAACCTAATTCTTCGGGTAGCGTTTTTCCTTTTTTTCCCTTCTTTTGTTTATCTTTGTCAGGGAAGAAACAAACCGTCACAAATTGGATTCTGCAGACATCGGCTAAACGACCTGCCTCTCTCTCTCTTTCTCTCCCTCTCCGCTTTCTCTGCCTTTCGTTCCGCCACTTTCTCGTTCTCGCGTTCATTTTTTCGTCGTAGTCATAATCTCTTTATATTAAGAACTTTTTTTTTTTTTTCAAATCCCTAAAACAGGTTGTTTCTACCACCATAAGTTTGCTTCATTCTATTTTCCACCGATAAAGTTACGCCGGAGCCACGCCACCTTTTCCACAAGAAGAAAGTTAGCATTTTTTTTTCTTTTTTTTTACTGGAGGACGTCAGCGATTTTGTTCGCCACATTCGTATATTTACTGTTAGAAGAGTGCCTTATCACTCTAATATTTCGGTTTACAAGCTAGCAAAATATCGGTAACTTATTTATTCTTTCTTCTAACCTTCAATGGAGTATGAATTCCCCCCCATGTTCTTATTTTTATCAAATGGAGTTAAGACATTTTCTCTTTGGCTGTAAAATGCACCGACTACCTTCTTCATTGCTACAGAAATTGATGCACATAACTGATATGGCCTCGTTTTGTTCGTTGAACTTAATTTTGATTCTTTACTCCATTGACTGACTAAAATATGAAACATTCAGACATCAACGCATTATATTTACGAAGAGACAATATAAATTTGGAGATCAGGCCACATCTGCTTGTTATCACCTAGTCATGTTAATCTCGTCTTACAGTGTGGAAGAGTTTAAAAGAAAGCTAGACAAAATCATTTAGAAGGACACTGTGAATTAACAGTAAAACCTGCTTCTAGAGATAAGTGAGCACAAGATGTCTCCTCGGATAGACTAACAAGTCTTTGAGACATCCTAATCCTTGTAACTCCTCGCTATTCTTAGGGAATATATTATCTCTTAACCAGGATTAATAGAGTATTAATTCTGATCTCTTACATGGCACAGCATTAGACAGCGCAGATTTAGTGATGGCCATTCCTTCGTCTTCCTTAAGATCTTACTTAAGAAATTTTATGAACAATTGCTTCCCAGCCACAAATCAATTTTTATTAGATTTAGATGTGGTTGTAAAGATGAGATACGTTAAAAGAGAAGTGATACTTTAATCATTTTTCCTTTATAATTATGCTGGGAGTTCCTGAGGTGTTGTTTAATTATATGATTTGTGATGAAAATATACAAGTTGCGGCAAAAAGATTTTTTTTTACTCAGAAATTATTTTACGTCCATGCTGAAAACAATATCTAGTTTATACATCACTGAAGAATGGATATTGTAAGTTCGAACATCACGTTGTTGTAGTAGTTAGTCGGGTGTCCCTGTTCTTCAGTGACTGGTTCCTCGGAATGAATAAACAAGCGATTTCAGGCGGCTATTGATACTTGTTTTATGTTTAAGCACAGTTAAGTATATCTTACTTTTACCTGACCACTGAGCTGATTAACAGCTCTCCTAGGACTGGCCCGAAGGATTAGTTATTTTTACGTGGTTAAGAACCAATTGATTATCTAGCAACGGGACCTACAGCTTACTGTGGGATCCGAACCACATTATATCGAGAAATGAATTTCTATCACCAGAAATAAATTCCTCTGGTTCCGCGTTGGCCGAGCCGAGAATCGAACTTCGGACACTTTAGCACAGTAAGATGATATACGGTAATATGCAAAAGTAGGAAAACGATAAATTAGAAATTACCAAATATCCTTAGTATTAAATTTAGCACATATTGTTCGTATTAACTTCGTACTGATAATTTAAGAATTAAACCTCCGGGCGAGGTTAAAAAAGTTGTTATTACTTGGAAGTGAAACTTTTCCTTTTGTGGGTAGTGGGAAATGGATGTTTTTCTAAGATTTTATGAAAATATTCTCGAAAGTTCAAACTCTTTCGCTATCACTTCTTACGAAAGACCGAGAATTTTATTTCCCATCTTTTCCTCGGTAAATGACCGGTTCATTTTTCATTATGAGTAATGAGAAAAATTTCAGACATTATGAAACATCTTGAGTAGCCGAAAAGGTGTATGGTATCCCAGTGGTTATTCTGTGATAAGCTTCATAATACTATTCCCAGGGCTTATTCAATGTAAAATATGGAGAAGTAATGAAGAAATATATGTCCCCTGAAAAGCTCTTATTGAATTCTACTTTCAATTATTGGTGCTTTGAAGGCAAAAATGATCTGCATGTCCGGCATTTACTTTTTAATGAAATGCTATAATTACCGGACGTTTCTCAAGGGGATTATTATTTATGGCAGTAATAGAACTTTCATTTTAGAGGAATAAAAAATAATGATTTTGGTTCAAATAAAAAATGACTAGAGAAACCTTTATCCTTTTATAACTGGAAAAATATTGGCACGGCCGACTTCTAATTTCTATTACAAGAATTATTAGGAAGTTCAGTTATTGTATGCTATGCTCCCATTTTTTACGCTTAGATAATAATAAGAGATTTAAGTTATCAGATTAAATTTTAAAATACGTAGTTATTTAACCTCCTTTTCTCGTTTTCGCATCTTTCTGTAATGATATTTTTCTCTCTTTGTATCGGCTATCATAATGGAAAGGTACTATCGAATGCTGCCGAAGACTAAAAAAAAAAAAAAGAAAGAAAAAAAAAGAAATAAAAGGAAAATCTCATTATGTAAACAATCCTACACAAAACTTTCCAAATGAACATTTGATCCCTTTTTTTGTACTTGATGTCTTCAAGGGGGGAGGGGTGGTTACGCAAATTACGCGAATGATTACAAAAACAGGATCCTTATAAAAAAAATTATTAAAGTTGCACTTCTCTTTAAATGTGTTTTCATCTCTGCAACTTGCACATATAAACGTAATAAAACTGGAATTGTGACTGGGAGCAAACTGTTAAATAATACTTAGTTCCTACACACACATATATGTGTATATATATATATATATATATATATATATATATATATATATATATATATATATATATATATATATATATATATATATACACACACACAAAGTTTCCCTAACAGACGTTAGACGAGAGTTTAAACAGACAACAGTTACTGCTACCCTCGCACATTTGCTATAATTTCTGATAAAGCTGACGAAGCTGTCAAAGGGTGTATGAAGAAATCGAGGCTTGAGTTTGAACCTGGAGAAGGGAGAGTGGCTGGCTTCTACAAGAGCAGACAGAAGACGAGGTCTTTTGTAGCTCTGCAGATGATCAATACTTGCAACGGTGTAGGGCTGAGGTAATAAGTGAAAGGATATTAATTATAAGTATAGTAGGTTTTGAGGAATTACGTATCTTGATGTATAAATTTGTTCCTAAACGTTTGGTATTGTTGTAGGTGATATATTGTACATAAAGGAATATATATCATACATAAAATTTCAAATGCCCCACAACTCTGTTTCTAACCCAAGTCTAGTTTCTTCATGTCACTGAACGTTTTTGAATTCGTCATGGAAAGTTCTTTGGATTTCTTTTCGAACTCATGAAATTAACAGAAGTGACCAGCATCTCGCAATGTTCTCAACCAAGTCTTGTTGCATCTGTAAATGTACTTCTTAATTAATTCTTGAAAGCTGAATTAATCTATTCATAGGCAAAGTGTCTACTGAGGAAGAATAAACTATTCACTCTCTTAAGTAAACTGAATGAAGGAATGACTTATGAAATATAATGTCATATCAGCAAAGTAAAAAGGACTTACTCGCAGTACAAAATGCAACCATATACTTCAAACTAGAGTGGGGCTTTCCAGTGTCATTGATGAAATCTCTCTCTCTCTCTCTCTATTTCTTGAAAGAACCTATTTCTCAGCCACCTTCCTTGGCCAAGTTGACGTATTTTAAAAAGTAGTGATAACTGTTCTAAAAAAAATGCAACCATATACTTCATATTGGGGTGGGACTTTCCAGTGTCATTGTTAAAATCTCTCTCTCTCTCTCTCTCTTGAAATAACCTATTTCTCAATCACCTTCCTTTTGCCAAGTTGACGTATTTTAAAAAGTCATGTAACCTGTTCTAAAAAAAAAAATTGTTTCCAACTATTTTTCCGGCGGATGTGTTCATTTGACGTTGACCCAGAGACCGGTGGCAATTTCTCCCGAAGCACCCCAATGGAAAATCGTTCGAATTACACGAACTGGGTCCTTTGAGTCGAATTCGCTGCTATCTTGATGAGAATTTGGAATTAGATAGTTGTTGCTCATCTTTTATTTTTATTATAGAGAAAGGCGAATGCAAACAAAATGAAGTAGAGTGGAAATAAACGATGCAATTTTGAACGTTTTCACTCTGGGACATGTCGGTAATTCCAGTGTATACTAAGACTGATGACGTTTGTAAATGGTAATCAAACGACCAAGGAAAGTAACTGTAGCAAAAAAAAATATTTATAACGAAAGCACATCACAAAAAACTTTGGGCTTTGAATGTGAAATTGTTCCTATTCGTTTGCTGATTTTGTCATCAAGCATCAATCAAGAGACAAAAATAAAAAAAATAGATACGTTGATTAAGAAGCAAAGGATGAATTGATAAAGATGAAAGCAAGTTATCATCTCCAGCGGTATCGTGAAAGGCAAAAGAGAGATTCAAATGCTATTCATACCTGACCAATGAAAGCTCGCAAAACGCTCACAAGTGTTACTAAAAAGCAGAGCAGGGAGAAAGTTCAGAAGCCCATCGAGTATCTCATCTTCTTTAGTTAGATAATCATCGCCTGTCTGTCAAGGTTCGCACTCAGTTTGAGATTGAATCGGCCTTGGTATTCACACGAGAAATCGTCAAATTAATAATTCGCGGTTTGAATGCATCCTTGAGAGAGAGAGAGAGAGAGAGAGAGAGAGAGAGAGAGAGAGAGAGAGAGAGAGAGCAATGGGCATATTTAATACGTATGTGCCCGTTAACAGCAACACTTGAATAAATCTTTGAGTGATAGCTATAGTATCAGAAACGTTGGCATCCCGTCTGTCTATTCTTTGTTTTTTTTTCCTTGTGCACAATTTTATTCATGAACTGTAAGAATGAGAGACGAGGGGATGAAGGATCAGAATTTTAATTCTAATAACTTTGGGAATTGTTGAGAGCTGTGCGTTATTAATCTACTTAGAAATAGAAATAAAAAAAATAACAATCTATATCAGCCGACAGTTGGTTTTCTTTCCTTTCTTTCTCTAAGACTTCAGAAGAAAACCCTTATGGGTAGAGTCATCAAATTATAAAGCCAAGAGGGCTCCGAAGGGATGTCAGCCAGTTGACAAAGGCATGCCACAGCAAAAGGAATTCTTCATTGGACGAGTGGGTTGCATACACGCCTATCAATTTGGTAGCCCAAGTTCGCTCCCCGCTGCTGCCAATGCGGAACCAGAGGAATACATTTGTGGTGATTAGAAATTCATTTCTCCATATAATGAGCTTCGGCTCCCACAATAAGTTGTAGGTCCCATTGCTATGTAACCAATTGGTTCCTAGTCAAGTAAAAGAAATCTAATCATTCGAGCCAGTCCTAGGAGAGCTGTTAATCAGCTCAGTGGCCTGGTTAAACTAAGGTATACTTAATTTTTAACAGCAATAATAAGGGGTTGAATAAAATAGGCAGGTAATAGAAAAAAAAAAACGATACATCTGAATTCAGGACACTTTAGCAGAATGCAGAAATGAATCTGCTCTTCACTTTAACATTTGGAGGACAGGAGATTTTTACAGCTGTAGTTGGCAAACTATCCCACATCTTAGCTGTATGCAAAATAAAACTCCTTTCAAACTGAGTAGTTCTGAACCAGATACTAGAAAACGACACACTTTTTGCAGCAGCAGCAGCCTGACGAATGTTGCAGGCAAAATCAGCTAGATGAGTTAAGGAAGAGTTCAGGGAATATTTGCTCACTTGACCCCTCTGTACCACGAGTCAACATCGAGAGATGGCAAAATAAATTGACTGACGACGTAATTTTGTCAAGCGTTTGAGGTGGGAGTCAGCACCGAAGACCACACTAGAGAACAGTATTAATAATAATAATAATAATAATAATAATAATAATAATAATAATAATAATAATAATAATAATAATAATATCCTTTATTTCAGCTCAGGGACAAAACAATGAAAGAGAAGAAGAGTTAAAACACTAGGATACAATACCTTCACAACGAAAACATTCGACAACATTTCTGCAAGATACCAAATTTCTGAGAAACAGCATTTATGCTTATCAAAATTTAATATCTTACCACAAGGTACACCTTGAATCTTAAAAGACTGACATTTAAGATCATAACATTTAAATGTAAATCAGGATGCAAAGGCAAAAGTGTTCTGGATTAACAAACTATCTTACTTTGAGTTTTAGAAGGGTTAATTTTCGTGCCCCAGTGCCCACTCCACTCATGAATACTTGCCAGATCTCTAGTCAAGGGTTGTGCAACCACAGACTTGAGCTAAGAGGTAAATAAATGTGAGGAACATATGAGATTGAATAGCACCAGCTTCAACTAAGGTGAGGGAAAGCAGACTGAGATGGTATGGACATGTAAAGAGACGAGAGGAAGACCACCCGATAAGGAAATTGATGGATAGGGGACTACCAGGTTGGAGAAGGTTAGGTAGACCAAAATTGCGATGAACTGACTGTGTAAAGAGAGATATGAGGGGAGCTGGGATTGAGTGAGGAAGATTCACTGGACCGAAGGAAATAGAAGAATGTGTTGAAAATCATTACAGCAACCCCAAATAAGGACAAGCTTGTAGAGAAAGAAGGAGAAGAAGAATATGAAAGTCAATAAAAAACGTGCAATTTGTTTCACACTGAACTAAGATAACACCTAATTGCACATACTTAGAGACTAAGCATAGCAATTAATTGCGAAGCTTTAAATTCTTTCAGTTAAGAGTGACACCTAGGATCGAAATGAAGTAGTGTCTGCTTCAAAATATTCATTAAAACGCTATCATGAACGTAAAAATATTCTTTCCATGAAAATTCAGAAAAAGGGAACCACGACCTCCACAGTTTCTCAGAGACGAAACTCGCATCAGTTCTCCATAAGAGCTGGAATTTCAGTTTGCTGGAAGCCATCACACTCTCTCGTTCTGATCAACTCTTAGGAATCTGTAGGTCATGCCGAGTTAATCATTCTTATGAATTTAAGGAATAATTTCGCACTTATTTGCCCCATATCTGTTTAGACTGGATGAAAGCTTAATAAGCTTCAAGCTTCACTGACAGTATCAAAAGAGAAGATCGAAAAGGAGATAAAACGAAAAATAATAAGATAATAATATTAATATAATATTATACTACGGGCAATCCACTGCTTCGTTCGGACCAATTCGACGAAAACTGAACTTGATATACAATCCAAAACCCGCGTCCGAATCTCCCTGTTCGTTTCAGAGCTGCATATAATCTAGGACTATATTTTCGGCTTCTGCGTCATTTAGAGCCATTCGCCGATCGCTCAAATGAATGAATCACCCCTTTCATAAATCATTTATAAAATATCGCAAATTTCTACCATCAAGCTGTTGATTCCACACGCCCCGTTATGAATGATGCCCGTCTTAATGGCCTGGATGTCCTTCGCAATATTATATTAATTTAATTGCTGAAATATAGAATTCGTTCAAAGGAAAGCGCAGCAGCGTGTCTGCATGTTTATTTGTCGACAATGAATTCGATATAATGAAAGGTGCTCAGATCATTTGTTAGCGGTGCTGAGTCAGAATCTATTAAGAGAAACTGTCTCATCGAGAGTATCCAGCACCGGCATTATCAGGAAAGGATGGTGGAAAGGGAGGGGTGGGGGGCGGGGGGAGAGATATAATCTGCTCCCTGGAATGAAGTCTTCCTCAAAATCGTACATGGAAACCTACATTCCTTTGGAGGTATCGTGTCACAACGGTGATCTCTGATCTGTCTTCTTTCTTAGTTACTTCTCAAACAAATGTCTGCTTTTTGACGCGTTTAATTAATGTGATTTTTAACCTTGAAGCTAAAGCCTTTGGTACGATCATAAAAGTTATCAGTTTCATAGGCGCAAGGAAATTCATTTTCTTCCTACATTGCTATCTTTGACTTACTAGCGACCTCATCAGATGACGTTCCTCGTATACAGTTTCATTTCGTTACTCATCTCTTCGCAACGTTCAGACCTCGCTATCCAAGACTTCAGTCATAATAAGTAACTTGGGCCACTTGTCACCAAATGAGGCGGGGAAGAAATAAGACCCGGAAATAGCCGAAAGTTGCCTTTTAATCGCCTTGCTTTCCAGTTCCCTCTATAAAGTGCTACACCCAATCTCCTCTCATCCGCTTTAGGTCAAGTTTACACCACACGCGCTCTCCCATAATCCCGGAAATATTACAAACATCATTTATTAGGGCTTATGCCACACTATCTTAACTGGCTCTGCGACATCATCCTGGCCAGAAGGTTTCGGGTCTTATTTCCTCCTCTTGCCTTCCCGTTGCCACGGCAACTGCCGGTGTGGGGTGGGCCGTTGTATAGGCGGAGGAGCTCCAAGTTTAAAGTTTGATAGCTACGTTTCGCTCTGGCCAACAAAAATGGATCGCAAATGAATTTCTTTTGTTTCGTTGAACGGTTTAGTCCGAGGTGCCTATTGGGCGTCGCTCTATCGGAAAGTCTTCTTTTTCCACTCGGCGAACATTCGTGTAATAAAAACCTCTATACTGAGCTACACGTCCAATGGAAACCGTTGCAACACTGGAGCGTCCCTTCAAGCTATCCGGAAATCACATCTCTCCGTTGTAGAGATTTGAAATATGCATGGATGGAGACCAGAAGGATGCTTGACGCATTGACATGCATAGGGTTGCAAGCACTCTGCCCTGCTTTTATGTCAGTCAAGGTGAGAGAGGTGATGCTTCGTGTCTTCAAAGCTTCTACTGAAGGCACTTATTCCGTATGATATCTGCAATGGATTTCTGCTAAGTCCCCCTTATAGAGAGAGAGAGAGAGAGAGAGAGAGAGAGAGAGAGAGAGAGAGAATTACCCAGCTAAAGTAGGAGATAAGCCATGTAACGTCCAGAAAGCATTCCAAAGCTATTTACAGAGTGCATAGGTCATCGTTACAAAGTTAGTAAAACCATACAATTAATATTTGGGGACGTGAAACTTTTCGCTCAGTTCTGAGGTAATGTGTTGTCTGAACCTTTATTTTTTCTTTTAGTTTCGGTCACAAGTTTCCAGAGGAATTTTGTGCATGTTTTTGTAGCAATTAAGGGTAGAATTAATTGACTTCCTGACAGATTTCTTGATGAATCTATAATGCTACTTGTCTCTCAAGTAATTCCTACTGCTTAGTAACTAATGATTTCCTTAAGGCTGCTTTTCCTTTCGTCCATTTCTTCTAACGTTTTGTTCGATATCCATTGCCATCTCAGTCATTTACTTCCTATTCCTGTGGTCTTTCATTCGTTTTTATAATTTTCACATTTTCCTTATCTATAGCTTCAGTTCATCGTTGGCTTTCGAGATTTCTTTTTGACTTGTTTGAAAGACTTGTTATTAACTCTCTTCCATTTTTATGATAAAACTTATTAATTATGTTTACTTCAGAGAGTGTTCTTAACGAGATGGATATTACACCTATCAGTTCAGGTCTATTCCCTTTATGGCTAGTGTTATTGGGCCATGACAATAGTAAAAAAAGAAAAACATACAGTACAGTAAAGTATTTTTGACCAGTTCGAACAATCAAATCTCTCTTGAATTTAACGAACACAACTTTAACGCGACGCATGACTGTCAAAATAAGAAAAAATTCAAGTGACGTATACCTGATATTCCGATGTAAATATAACTCTCTCTCTCTCTCTCTCTCTCTCTCTCTCTCTCTCTCTCTCCTACCTGATATTCCGATATATATTATAGATATATATATATATATATATATAGATATATATATATATTGATATATACTATATATATCTCATTCTCCCTCTCAATGTCTCTCTCTCTCTCTCTCTTCTCTAAGGGACTGAATTAATGGAAGCGCATTTGATTGGACAAGACGTGACGTCGGATTAAGAGGAATGATACACGGCCTTGGGTCGCTTCCCTTGGCTGGCCTTTCAATTGCACAGATGCCGTCCGTTGCTCGTTTGCAATTGGAATAGGAGACATAGGCCAGTATGATGCCATTCATATTCTTGTGTCAGTTTCAAGTGTGGTGCTCGTCGGCATATTTCCTCCTCGTGGACATGCACAGAGTATGACTGATCTTGTTTATATCATTAGAAGAGAGAGAGAGAGAGAGAGAGAGAGAGAGAGAGAGCTGCTGCAAGTCGGTTCAATAACTCGAGGAATAATCGACGTCCAATAAACAAGGCAGCAAAAAAAAAGGAAAAGGGACTAAACACCGTTGAAAATTAGGAAAGCCATTCTCTTTCCAAACTGGTTTGTCACAAAAATACTTCTTACTTACCAACTAGTTTGAGACCTATGAATTCACGGTAAACAGACCCGACAACTCCATGTTTATTCCATGTTTGCTTCGTGCCTGTAATAAGCACCACTATTTCATTCCCTTTTGGACAAACCGAATGCGTAATCCTCTTGAGTCTGCGCCTGCGCCGTGACGCTAATGCCTTTCCTATGTAGTATATCTGGCTCTCTCGATGCTGGTTGGTGTGTGTACGTGTGTCGGTATTTCCTTGACGAGCGAGTTCTCTTGGACGAAAATATCTCTGAAAATGTGCGTGTATATGTATCTAACACGATTGTCACTGATTCCTTATTTGGAAGAAACTGTTAATTATTACTGTTTTTGATTCCTATGTTCACGATAATTAAAATTTTCGCGCAGATAAGGTTTTAGGTTCATTTAATTCCTAATAGGATGCAGCCTTCCACCCCCCTCAGTCATCCTTAAAATGGCTGAGTGAAGGATGGCACCTGTCAATAAAACTTCCACACCATCTTCAAACACTTACACCAAAACCCTCACCAGAAGGACGCCGAATCCTCTTTCGAATATTGCTCCATATTAAGTGAACCCTTGAACGTCTTGGTAATTAACTAACTCTGTTTTCCTAAGATTTTAGTCCCCTGTCAACCCTGCACTCTGGAGGAGTTCTCCTTCGTCTTCACTTTTTGTTAACCTAATTGCATATCCCTCTTTGGTCCTTTACATTTTACTTTTCAATACAGGATATATGGGACTTTTGAAAAGTTCATTCCTATTATTAGACTAATTTCATATTCTCTGTCGCACTGACTCTTTTCATTAAGTATATATACGTATATATATATATATATATATATATATATATATATATATATATGTATGTATGTATTTTACCTGTCGAATGGCTAATGATGACGGATAACACGGGGAAACTTAAAAATACTAGTTCAAATTTACAATAAAAATATCTTAAAAATTATAATTATAAAACCTAAAGATATAAGTAGGGATGCATGAAAAAATGCACAATCCAAAATACAACGTAGTGTATTTTAGACAATGTCATGACAACGGCACTTGGAGAGTGCTTTTGCAATGAAATAAATACTATAATCCTAATAACATATCTCCATTTACCATCCAACAGAACGATTCAAATAAAAAATTTTTCCGCGATTTGTTTTGGAAAATTTTTTTTTTGGTTTTGATATCAATGGTCTACGAGTTTACAAGGACCATTTGACACGAAATATCTTAGTTGTTTTTTATTAAGCTGGCCTTATGCCAGCACGGGCTCTTGCTCATCGAGCAACCCGTAGGTGATTTATATATGTTTTATAGGAATGACTCTTGCTACATAACGGATGACTGAAGGGTATCCGAAGAAATTCTCCACCGAAGGAGAGGGCTTGAATATTGCATGAACTGTTACCTTGTGATAAAATGGTATCATTAATCAATTTTTAGTTTACCTAATGATGGAAAGCTCGATTTCCCCTAAAAGTTCTTGAGAAGCGCTCTGCTGCCCTGTCAATTACAGCCTGGGCTTCTCAAGGCGCAACAGTTTTTGAGCTGTTTGCGTAAACACGCATTAATTAGAAGTAAACGAAGCTGTGTAGGTCGAATATGATTTTGAGAAATGCAAATACCTTTCGGGGGGATGTTTTCATGCAAGGAATAATATATACGATGCTTTGCAGCTAGTGAAGCGGGCAGGCCTCTTTTTTTTCTGTTGATTAGCGATGATTGGTAGAAATGAAGATTTTGTCACTAATACTACGAATAATGTCTTGTATTAACAGAAATCTTCAAAGAAGTCATTCAAAAGGGACGTTGATTTTGTGGTATTTGTTTGCAAGTGAGCAAAATGTGCAGTCATTTTCAAATTACTAATGTACATAAAAGTACTCGGTGTGCACAATAAACCTGTGATAAGCAATCTCCATTGAGTAATGAATTATTATCAGAGGATTCCTCATACTTACGTTGAATTTACCTGTCTATTCGTTTGAATGTATTTGTATTTGCTAAATCTTTCAAGCCTAATTTAAGACGAATTTGTTGAGCATTCATAACTTTAGAGTTCGAAAAAATTCATATTGGATATGACAGATTATTTATTATCACTTGTTGTTAGTTTGTTCCACAGAGGCTGAGTGTTTTGTTAATCCAGGAAAATTCAGTCCACCTGTCAGCGTTACGGCTGCGTGAAAACATTTCATTTCAGAGCTCGAAAACACATAGTACATAACTCTGCCAGACTCCCTTGCCCTAACATAAGTACTTTTAGATTTCGTTTGATTCCATTAGAAAAGTGGTTCTCAACCTAGGGCCGGCCCCCTAATGGGACGTCAGCAATTTCCAGGGGAGGCGCCAGCACTAGGGAAAAATACAATATTCTCCAATTATATTCGTTATTCTCTTCACAAGAGTGAAGAACTGATATTCAGAGGTTTATGGAAGAATGCAAAAGTATCGCCTTATAACGTTAGTTTCGTATAGTCTACTATTCTGGTTAAACTCGTTGGGCTTACCATGTTTTGTAATTATTGACCTCCCTCCCTATCACCCCTTCTCTTTCTCTTTTTTATTAATTTTCCTTTAAATCTGGGAGGGGATTTTACTCAAAGATGCATGAGGGCGTGGAGGGAAGGACCAACTCTTAGAGGGGGGCGTGGTGTTAAAAAGGTTAAGCACTAATGCATTAGAAAGAATCGGGGTACGAGTTAAAGGTTTATACCTGGTAATATGATAACTGTTTGACATCGGTATTGAAAACAGATTTCGCCAATAACCCGCGCATTATTCCTAAAATGGAAATGCTCACTTTTAAGCAAGTAACTTTCATTAGCAGAACTCAAAACGGAGGAGAGAGAGAGAGAGAGAGAGAGAGAGAGAGAGAGAGAGAGAGAGAGAGAGAGAGAGAGAGAGATGCGCAATGTTCAAGTTGCATGGCTTTCCTCTTATCAAACACCAACCCCCGTCCCCCCAAAAAAATGTCTGAAATTCAATTTGGATAATTAAGCTTGATATGAGCAGCCAATTAGATGGATCGAGAATGTTTTCCCATCCCCGACCCCGGGCAAATGAGCAAAGATAAACAGAAAAAAAAAAAAAATAAAACTTCCAAACCAGACAATGGCAAGAGCTTGTTGTCATGTATTGGGTTTCCAAAGGTTTCATTTATCTCGACCCGGATTCGCTCTCGCGTTATTCCAGCTAAATCGACTCTCTTCACCTTCACGTTACAGGAACCATTTCTCTCGTATTTCGAATCACTTTTGTTCAAGTGGCTTCTGTTACGAAGCCTTCGGTCAGAATCGATCATCATTAGTGACCACATTCTGTCTCGCACGCTTCACTTCGTCGGGACAAATGAACTTCGCTCTCGTCTTTCGTGGACCGGAAATTCTGAAGTGTACTTGTGCAGACTTATACAAACACATGTACATATGTATATATATATATATATATATATATATATATATATATATATATATTATATATGATATATATATAATATATATATTATGTATTATATATGTATGTATATATATATATATATATAATATATAGATATATATATATATATATATATTATATACATATATATAATAACTTGATGATAAATAACAGTGCCAAGACCAGGAAGAACATTCTTTATTTTAACGAGCTTTCGAGGTTCAAACCTCATCTTCAGGCTGAAAAATTACATTAAAAATGAATTGTCTTATTAAAAGCTCAGTAAAAACATAAAATAAAACGAACATTACATACATACTAACAATTACGATAAAACTAAGACAAAACGTAAAACATACAAAAACAGAAATAAATAAATAGTTTTCATAGTAGGTACACAAAGTGGGGTCGTTAGCTAGTTTATTTTTGAGGGTAGTTTGTTTACCTTTGATACCTATTTGCATTTTTATTTCTGTTTTTGTATGTTTTTACGTTTTGTCTTAGTTTTATCGTAATTGTTAGTATAATGTAGAATGTTCGTTTTTATTTTATGTTTTTACTGAAGCTTTTAATAAGACAATTCATTTTAATGTAATTTTTAGTGATTTCTCATCCTTGTCATTTTTTCAGCCTGAAGATGAGTTTTTTTTGAACCTCGAAAGCTCGTTAATAAAGAATGTTCTTCCTGTCTGGCAACTGTTATTTATCATCAAGTTAAGATTTCCAAGTAGCCGCCCAATTACTGAGACTAAATATATATATATATATATATATCTATATATATATTATATAATATAATGATATATATATATATATATATATATATATTGTGTGTGTATGTGTAAAGCTAGTCCCAGTGGTTGAGTGTACAACTCACGCTTGCTGTTCCAGATTTACCCTTAGTAGCTACCATCTATAAGTGGAGTCAAGAAAAGACATACTGGAAACTCGAAGTCTGTACCCCTATGATGCCAACCCCTCCAGAAAGGGAAGAAGGCATTGCGTGAAAAACCAAAATAAATTACTTTTATATTTGAGAAGTTAATGCATATATATACTCATTAAAAATGAAAAAATGTATATATCCACCATAGGCAAAATGAATAACTTTATCGAGTTGAAATCGCATTAGCTTATATTTTTGCTATTTATAATGTTACTTTCTATTGCCACCTTTCAATAAATTCCTCTATATGGAATAAACATTTATGTAAATAATATCTTTCCGTAAACCTTTCAGTTATATACAAAAGGATACGTCAGGTTTTTCGGTGCACGGAAAACGAAGGCGAAATTAGATTTTGTTTGACGAAATCAAGCTAATGAGCCTGATTCTTGTTATTAATGATGATAAACTCCGACAGAAAGCTTCGTAATGGAAGCCGTATATATTATAAATATATATACATATACGTGTATGCGTGTATATATACGAATCTTGTATCATCAAGCCAAATAATGGAAATGTTCTAAATTTAAGTCTTGGTTTATTTAAACTCGATGCCTTCATGATGAAAAAAGTTGTAGATAAATATAAGCAACAAAATTAATATGTTCAGTTGTAAATGTTTTGGACTATATGGATACGTTGTAGTTTCTGTTAGGGTTAAATCTAAGTTTAAGTTTGTGACCTGGATTATGTCTTTGATTTTTACTCTTTTGACAATTAACCATCTGGTATTCTTGATCTTTTTGTGTACCTGATAACTTTCTTTCCAACTGTATTTCATTCGTTCCTTGACAATGTCTTAGTAAAGACGAAAGCGCTTGTATTTCTGCCTATCATTTTCCTGTGGTTTTCGCTTCAATACAGGAGTGTATGTTTGAGCGATTGTGAATGTGTGTATATTTATGCGTTTGTGTGTGTGGCAGCCGTTCCAAGTGCCAGGGATTGCGACATTAAACGTGCCCATTACCAATTTTATATATATATATATATATATATATATATATATATATATATATATATACATATAGATAATATATATATATATATATATATATATATATATATATATATATATATATTGCAGCCAAATTCTTTTCGCTTAATGACCTAAAGTATAACTTTGATCCGCATAGCCCTAGACGGTTACATTTGTTAAGCGCTCAAACAGAAGAGGATAAAGTTAAATGCTAAATTAGTTTTGGTCGTTGGATGCATTTCAGTCGACTACGGCACCTTTTATGCGAGTCCATACCTCGCGGTGTAGAAGTTTTAATTCTCTCTGTAAAATTAACTTTTGCATTGTCAGAAATATTTCCAGATAAAAAGCCCTTCTCTCTCTCTCTCTCTCTCTCTCTCTCTCTCTCTCTCTCCTCCTCTCTCTCTCTCTCTCTCTCTCTCTCTCTCTCTCTCTCTCTCTCTCTCTTGTTTTCTACATCAGCTGTCAAAGAATACTGCAATTTCCACTAAAGGCACGTAAAGGATTTTGACATCTAACGAATGATCTTATTTCTATTCAATTTCTGCTTCTCTTTCTCTCCATGTGTTGAGCATTCATTAAGATCGTTCTTTCTCCTTTATGAAAAAAAATTCTGTCTTTGCTGCTTTATTTTTCGTACTTTCATCCTTTGTCACAGAGGGTAATTGTCAAAATTCAAGATAGATTTGGAGGGAGCGCGAACACTGAGGCACATTCTTTACGCTCTTTAATGTTATTCATAAGAGCAAGTCTATTATTTTCAAGACCAGGACGTTTCTGACGCCTGCAGCAATGTGTGAATATCTCAGGTCAGTCAAACGAACGCTATTCCGGCATCATTTCAAAGCTACTCTCTGTCAACTCTGACGGAATGCGAGTGAGTGATGAGTCAGTGACAGATGATTTGACGCATCCGGGACACTTTGCCATGTTGTCTCTGACGATCAAGGTCTGGTCGCAAACGGACGAGGCACCTCCAAGCATTTGCATGAGTGACTCCTTTTACCCATTTTCTGTGAAGATTCCCTTTGATCATTTTTTTTTCCCTTAGCTGAATGTCCATCTTCACGAATTCTTATTGTCAAATCGCGTCTAAGTCAGCTGAACGTTAGGCATGCATAGGTGAAGGAAAAAGGGCAAGCTATCTTTCGCAATTACGTTGTTTTGTATTTATTCAAAACTAGATACTAATATTGCTATGCAAGTGAACATGTAAGTTTTATATATTGGTAAATTTTCGATTACATTGAAAGGAGACCCATTATGGCTACGGAACTACATTAAGGGTTATTCGTACAATTTAAGCTTTGCCACTGTTTTTTTCGCTCATCTTGAATGGACTACATTTGCTACTAATTTAATAAGATATTCACTACTCTCCGATACTCATCTGTAACAACATAGCTTCATAATTTTCATAATCAAATTCAAATGACAAAGGACAGGAATTTCGTCGCGAGAGCTGACGGCAGAGGAAATTTTTGGCATATCTGATCTTCGTTTGATAATTTTATTCTTCCGTGGGGCATTTTGTGCCTTTTGTCATTTCATATTTTCTTTTATCTAAAATCTCGGTGTTATGAAATGATGCCACCGATGGTTATTTTTTTCGGAGGAGGAGGAGGAGGAGGAGGAGGAGGCAGGAGGAGGAGGAGGAGGAGGAGGAAGCGGAAATCTAATTCTCGGGAAAGAATTTTGCTTTCATCTTCATCAGGGCGGAAAGCAAGCGACGCAAATAGGATTTTGCCTATTTCCTTATTTCCTCCTCGACACTCGTCTTAATGTTCCTTCCCCCACTGCACTAACCTTCTCCTCCTCTCTCCTGCCGCTTCTTCGTTGCCTTGCCTCTGTTTCTCTTAGTTGCGTATTCGCCTTATCTTTGACGCAGATCTTTATTCTATGTTTCTCACTATTCGTTGTGATTTTTTGCTTCCAGATGGTTGCAATATTACCTTGAAGTCATTTTACATATAGCTTATCGTGGTCTATTTCATATCTTTTTTTTATCGCTAGGGGACTGGAAGTTTAAGCGTAGAAAACGTAGAAGGATAAAAATGGATGCTAAATGTAGCAAAAAAAAAAAAAAAAAAAAAAAAAAAAAAAAAAAAAAAAAAAAAAAAAATTACGAATCCGGAGAACATGTAATAACTAAGGAGTGTATAGAGTCTGTAAAGCCAGCAATGATATGGAAAGTATATTGAATGAGGAAAGTATGCAATAATACGTACTTTTCTCCCTGGAAAGCATGTTATGATATGAAAAGCATATATGAATGACTAAAGAAATTACCCATTAGAAAGCATGTCGTGGTAGGTCAACAGTCTATTAAGCTGTAGATCCCGTCGCTAAGTAACCAATTGGTTCCTAGCCACGTAAATAAAAATCTAATCCTTCGGGCGAGCCCTGGGAGAGCTGTTAATCAGCTCAGTGGTCTGGTAAAGCTAAGATATACTTAAATTTTTTCGTCTTTTTTACAACACGAGGCCGATTTTTTGAAACAGCGAAAAGTACTCCATTGGATAAAGATTATGCATTCAAAGATGTTGCACTGCTTCATTGCATAATCTTAAAACTTATTTACCAAAACCGTCATATGGAATTTTTTCTTTCTTTACACAGAGTTTAATATTCCTTTAATTTCTGTCTTGATCATCCTTTCTACTCCTACCGGTAAATAGATTCACATATCTCAAATGTATGTAATTGGATTAAGTTCTGAATACTACAATTCTAAACATAAACAAAATTTATACCCCCTAAGAGATCCAGATTTCAGGATCAAGCAAGCTAGCAAACGCAAAAAAAAAGAAAAGAAAAAAAGTTGTATCCAACAGATCTGTGTTACAATGTTTACAGTCATTTAAGATGTATTAACATCTGACTTTACAAGCACAGGAATGGATTAAGCAATTCAATTAGCACATGAACGCAGGCGAGGCGCATTTACCGTAGATATTTATTACCCTCCTATTTCAAGACGTTATCTGGAAACAATAGACGAAAATCAATGGCGCGTCTCGGAATATTACGCAAAGAACCCAACGGTAATGCTAATTGACTAAATATTGATCGAATACACTTGCGCACAAAAGCGCCCTGAATCTGAAGTTCCCTTCAGAATAGAATACTTGCACGTACAACTGGAATAAACGCGAAGCTAATTCTTAGTACCAGTGTGACCGAATAAAGCAGCTTACTGACTAATTAATTACGCCATGGAAAAACTCTCTTAACTGTTCTGTATAATTATCCAATTACCCGACTGATCGGTCATCGAAAGTAAAATGAGACACACATAACAACTGCTGATTCAGTCATGACAATGCGGACGTTTTGCAGGAATGTCAAATGAGGTTTCCAACTCTACGTTTCCACGTAGGAAAAAATGTGCCCGGTTTGAAATCATTAGAATCGAGGTCTTCAATGCAAAGGTTAAAACACGAAATTACACCAGCTGACGGTTATGGATATTGCAATGTTGTTTCCATGGAGACCTGCCAAATACTGTGAACCAATCAGTAGCAAAATCTAACCTTGTTTATGGCTAAGGTTGGTTGAAGCTGACGAGAACTTAACAGTTGAAGTTACACAAAACCAACTGGATTCGTAAGGAGTGTCACACAAACACATTTTTCGGCATCTTTTAGCTATGGGAGCCAAAACTTGGTAGAAGACACCAACAACTGATTGGAAACATCGTTTACAAATTACCGTAGGTTGGTGACTAGTTAACTTAGCCATCTCGTATGCGCGCCATCACTGTAACGAACATACGCAACTTCTGAAAGGGATTGGTAGAGTATTTGCAGTACCACATGTCATCCTGCTATTTTTTAAGAATTCACAAGATTCGTCTCTGAAATAAGATGACATCCACATACTATAAAAGCTAGAGGGCCAGAAATGAATTCTGTACAAAGCGCGCGCAATAACGGCAGTCAAAGAATGTTTAGTATCTTCATGTTACTAGACAACCATTAGAACCACATAGGTCTACAAAAATGGTAAACGACCATGGAAATAAGTAAAGCCATGAATAAAGTTTGTCTAAATATTACTCCCCTCACCCCTCAAGATATATAAAAAGCCTACAATTTTATTAGAAACACAGCATTTGGCTATATGAAAGGCATGTATGTGTCCGTCTAATGTATTATATATGTTATGAAAAATGTAAATATGGCTGTAAAACAGGCAATGAAATGAATTTTTTCTATTTTATACATTTTTTCTATTTTTCTATTTTATGATTTTTTCTATTTTCTATTTTTTCTATTTCATGAATTTTTTCTATTTTCTATTTTTTCTATCTTATAATTTTTTTTTATTTTCAATAGATGAAACCTGTTCATTTGGAACAAGCCCACAGGGTCACTGACTTGAAATTCAAGCTTTCAAAGGATGTTGTTGGTTTCAAGCTCCCACCACAGACCCCACACCGCGGCAGTAACTGATCATGAGACGGAGCCAGCGATATAATCATCGCGCTACGGGAGGCGTGAACTCATGACATCTAGTGGCATTCCAAGACACTAACCTCTATGCCAGCGACGAGTACAAATGCAAAACATTTATTAACCATAAAATCAACTATACTTGCCTTGAGCACATTTGAAATATAATAAAACGAACTAAAGCCACAAATCAATAATTAACACAGAAATGTGTAAAACCCGGATTTACGTAATTACGAAGTAGCAAGAAACTGGAAAGGATTTAAAGTTAGAGTATCATAAAAAACCTCTAATAGTATTTAATAGTTTGCCCAAAGTCAGATTTTGACCCGATTTTAAAGGTATGGAAATGAATTGCATAACTTAAAAAGTTCTAGACGAAATTCCCAGCGTTCTCTTATTCCCTCATGAGCGCCATATTCTTTGACTTTCAAGTCAGTGGCCCCTTTGGTGGGCTTGTTCCATATGAATAGGGTTCATCTTCTGAATAATAATAATAATAATAATAATAATAATAATAATAATAATAATAATAAGAAACACCAGCTACTTTGCAGTAATAAGTGTTACGAGCACCAACCTGAAGGAGTGATAGAAAACGATCAGGCAAAGA
>NC_061106.1:22514069-22516569 GCF_015104395.2 Macrobrachium nipponense
TTTCTGTTCCTACTTCCAGATATTTGTTCGCAACTTATGATAAAAGAGGCATGTGAAAAAACATTCAGGAATTACAAAGGAAGGCCAAAATAGGCAAGACCGATTACCATCTTATTATAATTTTTATTATTATTATTATTATTATCATTTTCTTCCAAATTTAAATAAATAAATATTCTAATTACTTTCTTCCACAATCCGTTCCCACCGACCCGCCCACCGATTGTACACGACCTTGCATGCTTTTATTATTATATTATTATTATTATTATTATTTTTTTTTGGGGGGGGGGGGGGGTTGTGCCCGGGGGATGGCTATCACAGTCCTCCAATTCGACTAGGTGGTATTCATAGTGTGGGGTTCCGGTTAGCATTCTGCCTCCTTAGGAGTCCAATCACTTTTCTTACTATGCGTGCTGTTTCTAGGAGCGCACTCTTATGCATGAGTCCCTGGAGCTACTTAAGCCTCTAGTTTTTCCAGATCCCTTTTTCAGGTATCTTGGGATGTTACCCAGTGCTCCTGTGATTATTATTATTATTACTATTATTATTATTATTGAATACAATAGCTGTTTCAACGGCAATTTAATTTAATATTAGAATCTTCTCATTTCTTCTTATTATCTTTTTCTCGTCAGCATGTAGCTGTGTAAATTAACTTTTCCTAAGGACATGTAAAGATTTTTTCATTTGTCTTAGGTTTGTTCCTCTAACGCGTCGACAGCGCACAGGCAGTCATCTATGAGAGTTTACAGTAAAGTGAATTAAGATACGTTTTACAAGTATTTATGGCATGCAAGGTCGTGTACATCGGTGGGCGGTCGGTGGGAACGGATTTTAATTGGTCGTTGGATGGTAACGAAATCTCTCCCTGAGGCGTTCAGACTGCGTGGTTTGGACGGGGTTATTAGCGTCGGGTTGGTGTTGGTTGGGGTACCCACCTCTTGGGCGGCAGGCTGTACAGTTGATATATCTTCCGCTCGTTCTCTCCCGCTTTCTCTCTCTGCTTCTTCCGCTCTTTCTCTCTCTCTTACTCTCTTTCTCTTTCTGCAAGTTCCTCTCTCTCTCTCTCTCTCTCTCTTTCTCGTTCGCTCCTTCTCACTCTCTCTCTCTCTCTCTTCTTCCTCTCTCTCTCTCTTTCTCTTCTCTCTCTGTTTGCTCCTCTCTCTCTCTCTTCTCTTTCTCTCTCTCTTTCTCTCTCTCTCTCTCTCTGTCTCTGTCTCTGTCTCTCCCCCCTCGATCTCCTCTCTCTCTCGTGGTGGTATACGGAGTCGGTTGGTTTCTTGCGCCATTTCTTCTTATGATGGTGGGAAGAAACTCTGTTTCTTTACCGTTTTTTCTCTAATATGTGTAATGCTTCAAGATAACGTAGGCGTTTCCGGTCCGGTGCATGGTCAATAATTTCTATGTTTTTTATAAGCTCAGCTCTTTCTGGTCTCCTTAGGTTATGTTTTTCCCTATAGAGAATGAAAATGGCCCCTTCTTGAAGATGGCACGAGAGACGTTGCTTGGAGTCTGGTGATGGTCATCCCGATATAAGAATGGTGGCATCCATCCACCGAGCATGTTAATTCGTAGATGACACTCTTTCTCTTCAAGACGTTTCTGGGGGCGCCGGGTTGTTTCTAAGAAGCAGCTGGCTGGTTTTCATGTTTTGTAATAAATTATGAGGCTAATTTTATCACTTCTGTAGTGGGGGAGACATTTTCACTGATTATTTTCCTTATAGCCTTTTCATCTTCCAAATATTTGTGGTGCATGTGATTTTTGTAAAATATTTTAATAATAGCTCCCACTTTGGTCGTTAGTTTCGGTCGTTCTTTCCTGGTGCCCATTTATTTATGGAGTCCCTCGTTTGGCGTTCGACCATACGATTTGAAAAAGTTATTATTAATGAGGACTTGTGTAGACCTTTCGATCTCCCTGTGTTATTATTATTAGTCAACATTTCACGCTAATAATAAGATGCCTTAAACAGCAGCCATAACACCAGCAAAAATTGTTCTTAATGATTTATTCGATTCCTCAGACTGCTCGACTATTTATGTGTTCTGAAAGAGCTAAATTTAATGCGATCGTCTCGAATACGAAATCTAATGAGGAAGAGTTTTTTTTCTTTTTGCAGTCAAACTGAATGCGTTGCGTTGCTCTTTTAAGATTAATGCTCCCTTTTATGTCAATTGAACTTAAAGAGGCGGTTTCCTTAAACGGAACGTGAAATATGTAAGGATATGTGTATTAGGATGCGAATGGGTGATTCAGTCGTAGGTGTTAATAATTATAGTACGATCTTAATTACAAATTACTAAAGATACGACGCAGTAAAATTCCTGAAGCCCTCTCTTTTATTTCCAAACAAATCTTAGATTTTTTCCCCATTTTAGTTTTTTGTATAATTTTTAGAATAAACTTTTGTTTTTTTGTTTTTTGTTTTTTTAGAAATTTCAGCGATGTAAATGAACCTGATCAAATGTTACATTTATGAGTTATTTTCAAATTC
>NC_061106.1:22521569-22561569 GCF_015104395.2 Macrobrachium nipponense
GGTATTCAGACGCTGCAAATGCTCACAGAACAGTGTACAATCCGGCCATTGTAGTTTCCTTGACGACCGCCATCAATGCAGTGGCGCTCGTGACGATGGGATTAATGGCAGCGGTTTTATAATAGAGAGAAAAAAAATGTTTGATGAATGTGTCCCCGCTAAGAGTCTTGAGGGAGAAGGTTAAAGAGAAGAATTGCCTCCTACATGAAGCCAATATCCATCAGACGATCCATTATTCGCGAAAAATGACTCTATTAGTGTGAGAGGCAAAAACAACAATTGCCCGTTGATGCAGTTCAGTCACTGCCAAGGAAAAAGTAATGAACTTCCGTTATTTTCAAAAGGATTTAGGTTTCTTGTGAATGAACTTATTGTCTACATTAGCAAACTATTGATATATAGCGTACTTCATTTTATTATTATAATGCTCTTTCTAAAAAGAAAAGCTCCTGTTTCTCTCTAATGGATTATTCTCTTATTATATGAGGTTTGATGGAGCGCGTTACGCTCAACTGCTGTCATTTCTCCTCTACCCTCCTGATCACTTACCAACCTACCCCGCACCCTCCCCATCCCCTACCCCTGATCGGACAAGCAAAAAATATCCACTCGGATTTTATTGTCATAGAAAAGATGATATCTGTGAAGTGAAGTTCTTGTCAATGGAATTATTGCTAACAATCTTTTGTTCTTAGTGGGTTTCTGTTCTTTGTTGACGGATTTCTTTCTTTTTCGTGCAATTCTGCTTTATTGTTAATTGAAAGGATTTCGGTTATTATTTAATGGATTTCTGAACGTTTGTCACTGTTTAATGGACTAAGGTTCCTTGACAATGAATTTCTGTTCCTACTTCCAGATATTTGTTCGCAACTTATGATAAAAGAGGCATGTGAAAACATTCAGGAATTAGAAAGGAAGGCCAAAATAGGCAGACCGATTACCATCTTTATTATTATTATTATTATTATTATTATTATTATTATTATTATTATTATTATTATTATTATTATTATTATTATTATTATCATTTTTTTCCATTATGATTATTATTATTATTATTATTATTATTATTATTATTATTATTATTTTTTTTTTTGGGGGGGGGGGGTGGCTATCACAGTCCTCTAATTCGACTACTATGAGATTCAGGGCCTCTGTAACACGGTTTTTTTCGCAATAATTAATTTTTATCTATCCATTTCATAAATATAACGCTTATTCAGCATACACATTATATCTACACATAAATTTTGACTGTATTCTGCATTACGTAGGTTGAATAAATTTGGTACTTACAATGTAAAAGTGACTATTTTTGAAGACGGGCCAACTTACTCAGAGAAAAGGTTTCGAACGCACTTGTTACGTAACTTATGACAGCATTTCTTCCCTCTTTCTCGATGGATGATTGGCTATACGTAACAAAGGCTATACCTCTGGCAACAATGACAAACAAATTTAAATACAAGCAAAGCAGGACACCTTTATGAACTCTGAACCTCTCCACTGATAATTGCCATAATGAACAAACCAACAAAATATGTTAATAAATACAAAAACACTTCGATTATGAGTCTAACTCCCAAAATAAGTTTCCTAAGAAATTACAGTCTACTTTATAGGTCACAATCAGATTGACAAGATGTAGGGAATAGATGGTAATTTTCAAAAACATAGTAGACAAGCTTGTTTTGATAACTGCTACATCCAATGTCAAGCAATTTTTATTTATTGGCTATCTACCTATTTACTAAAAAAAAATAAAAAAAATAAAAATAGCCGGTACCGTACTTTGGCTTTAAACCTTCACCAATAATTATCGTCAGAATGATAACTTCATGAGGATCCACCCACTTTGGCCTCGTTATAATTCAGGATAACACTGAAGGCTGTCATGGGCATTGTTGGATTAGAAAATTTAACTTCTGGCTATAAAAACTCATTTCTCGAGTAGTTGTAAAAAGTGCTAAATGATCCTCAAGGTTCCCAGTAGTTGGCCTAAACGTTTAATTCCTGTATATTACTGCTATACTGTTGCGGCACTACTGCTACAGTAGTATTACTACGCTAGCACAGGTACCCCACCCACATCTATGTATCGTTCCGCCATTCATAAAGTCTTTGGGTTTCAGAGCCGATGGAACAAGTTGAATGGGTTTCTGTCTAGTGGATGGGCGGGGCAGCATTTCGTAAAAAGGTGTTTACTTTGCTTACGTAATGAATGTTTTTCGACTCTTGGCTCGTAATCAATGGCCATGGCGTCGGCTAGATCATTTTTACTCTATAAAAATTAAAACTATCGGGTTTAGGTTATTGATAATGCTGACAAAATTTGTGTGTGGTTGTAAAATATACATATGTCAACTTTCAGCTACATCCGATGCTTTGACAAGGAGCAAAGTCCAAAAAACCGTGTTACAGAGTGCCTGAATCTCATAGTAGGTGGTATTCATAGTGTGGGGTTCCGTGTTGCATCCTGCCTCCTTAGGAGTCCATCACTTTTCTTACTATGTGCGCTGTCTCTAGGAGCGCACTCTCATGCATGAGTCCTGGAGCTACTTAAGCCTCTAGTTTTTCTAGATCCCTTTTCAGGGATCTTGGGATGTTGCCTAGTGCTCCTGTGATTATTATTATTATTATTATTATTATTATTATTGTTGCTATTTTCTTCCACTTAAAGACGAACAAAATAGAATAAACAACGACCGCACAATTAGTCAACATTTCACGCTAATAATATGCCTTAAACAGCAGCCATAACACCAGCAAAAATTGTTCTTAATGATTCATTCGATTCCTCAGACTGCTCGACTATTTATGTGTTCTGAAAGAGCTAAATTTAATGCGATCGTCTCGAATACGAAATCTAATGAGGAAGAGTTTTTTCTTTTTGCAGTCAAACTGAATGCGTTGCGTTGCTCTTTTAAGATTAATGCTCCCTTTTATGTCAATTGAACTTAAAGAGGCGGTTTCCTTAAACGGAACGTGAAATATGTAAGGATATGTGTATTAGGATGCGAATGGGTGATTCAGTCGTAGGTGTTAATAATTATAGTACGATCTTAATTACAAATTACTAAAGATATGACGAAGTAAAATTCCTGAAGTCCTCTTTTATTTCCCAACAAATCTTAGCTTGTTTCTCGTCTTAGATTTTTTCCCCATTTTAGTTTTTTGTATAATTTTTAGAATTTTTTTTTTTTTTTTTTTATTTTTTTTTTTTTTTTTTTTTTTAGAAATTTGAGCGATGTAAATGAACCTGAGCAAAATGTTACATTTATGGAGTTATTTTTTCAAATCCTTATGATCTTATTATGGATTTTCAAAAAAGACCATGCAAATTACTTAAGATACGATGCAGTAATACTCCTGAAGTCCTCTCCTTTACTTTCCAAAAAATCTTATCTTGTTTCTCATCTTAGCTATTTTTTCCATTGTATTTTTTTGTATTATTTACAAATTTTTTTTATATATTTTATTTTTTTCTTTTAGAAATTTAAGTGATGTAAATGAACCTAATCAAATATTATATATATGAGTTATCTTAAAATTCTTGTGATTTTATTATGGATTCTCCAAAAAGACCATGCTGATGGATAAAAAGAGAGATGACTGATCTAATTCAGATATAATTGAAAACATGAATAACGCAGACAACAGAACTGACATTACTTTACGAAAGCTCTCTTTTTCTCAGTGAAATAACGAGAACAAATGGAACATCTGGCTACTTCTAGTACATACAAAAGCAGAATTTCACTCTCTCTCTCTCTCTCCGCTCCAGCGGGATCAGTCATACATATCACCGAAATTCTCTTAATTCTATTCGCATGATTCGGCTCCATGACATTGGAACTAAATGTCTCCAAAGTGTGCTTTGACTGTTTGCAAGAACCTGCAAACATTCATTCCAAGTTTCCAGACGAAGTTCGCTTCGAAAGAGATTCAGAGCGATTTTCGATTGAATAGTTTCCTCGACGGGGAAGGGAATATCGCCCATCGAGAATATGACATTATTATCATTCCTTGGATCGACTCTCACTGAAATTATTAGGAGAGAGAGAGAGAGAGAGAGAGAGAGAGAGAGAGAGAGAGAGAGAGAGAGAGAGAGAGATTATTGAAAAGGTCACAGTGAGGGACATGGTAAAAGAGAGGAATAATGTCAGATTTGTAAATTTAGAAAAAAGACAATTAATATACGTTTCCTTATGCTTCGTGAGCAAAAATATCTGCCCCTTTATATTAAGCGTGCTAAAACCATCTGTAATCGGATGTTTAGTTCATAAGCAGAGCAGCGGCGAGCGCTACTCAATTTAGACTGATGGATGGTTTTAGACATTTAAGTTCTAATTCCTCATCCATGATTATGATCTTCCTTGTCACGTATTGCTTACTTATATAAAGCAGTTTAACCAGTACAATAACTTGAAAGACACTGTATATATATTATATATATATATATATATATATATATTATATATAATATATATGTATATAGTATATATATATATATATATATATAATATATAGTATATATATATATATATATATATATCTATATATATAATATATATAGTATATATATATATATATATAATATATATATATAGACAAAATCCACGCAAAAAAAGTGAAAAAAATGGAGTGGGTAGGCCTAGCACTACTCCATCATTTTATTTTCCTTCGGGATTTTGCCTTTATTTAAACATTAATCACGTTCCATATTTTCGTGATTTAGTTATATATATGTATATATATATGTAATATATATATATATATATATATATATATATATATATATATTATATATATGTAATATACGTACGTACATATGCGTGAGTGTGGTGCTTGTGTTCACACAGTTCTATATTGTAATATTTTCATCGCTTCCCATTAAGTTTCTTTTTTATCAAATATTCCTTCACATCCACGTCCTAGTTCCACTTACTCCAACACCATCATGGTAATTTCCCTTTGAACCTCCTCCGTATCTCTCCCTGACAGAAAGTTACTAATGAACACCGGGGAAGCAAACTCTGACGGGTAAAGAGAAAGCATTTGGCCGAGTACTTCCAAAACAAAATCTTTACAAACCTGTCTATCGCATTCTTTTTGTAAATCTCGCAGGCGTAATTTTCAGTTTCTGTCGCTCAGTAAATTCTCATTTTCGCTTACTAGGGGAGTAATCCTACAACCTACTTTGTTGTTGTTGTTGTTGTGTTGTTGTTGCGGGGGCACGAAAGTCCTATGGAAGAGCTTAAAAAGGTCTGAAAAAGGTGTTTTTGCGTTGTTTAAAGATGCAGGAATTTTAGGATAGGATATTTATGATTTACTTATTAAAATGAAACTGTAAAAAACCAAAATAAATAATGTGCATGTTAAACAATAAAGAAAAATACTTCTAATAAAATATAGCGTATTTATTTTAATTTTCGTTAGCAGAACAAGGCTATTTGACTGTAGATTTTAGCACGTTTTAATTTAGGTTAAGTTAGGAATATCCTGCACGCGTCCCTCAGTGGCGTGATCAGTATGGTCTTGGCCTGCCACCTCGGTGGCCGTAAGTTCAATTCTCGGTCATTCCATTGAGGTGCTAGAGATGTGTATTTCTGGTGATAGAAGTTCACTCTCGACGTGGTTCGGAAGTCACGTAAAGCCGTTGGTCCCGTTGCTGAATAACCACTGGTTCCATGCTATGTTAAAACACCAAACAACAAACAAACAAACGATCGTCGTCTCTTAAAAGGCTGAAATCATAGCTGTTGCCTACCATTTTTTTCGCACAACAACAACAGAATAATAATAAGAAAAGACCTCTTGGAGGCAAGTTCTGTTGAATAAATGGCTGCATTATCCGAAGTGTAGGAAACTGTATAAAAGCAGTTCGCATAAAGCAGCCTTTTTTATTCAATAATAATAATAATATAATAATAATAATAATAATAATAAATACAGGAGTAATAAAACCAAAATAAAAAATGATAACGAACGGCTATAATAAAAACAATCTGTATATGACGCGCATGAAGAAAACACACATGTACAACTCCCTATTTTCTCTCTCTACTTGTATGAAAATTAGTCACTGCGAACAGACAATCCAATAAAAAAAAAAAATCTGGAAAAAGAGCGTATTTTGGCTTGCAGGCAAAAAACGAGGAAACCATGTGACCCAGTCATTAAAAAACTTCATAGCTGTACCGAACTTTTATTTGCATTGCGTCGTAGACGAGAAAAACTGACGTTATATATCTAGTTAGCAGAGAGAGAGAGAGAGAGAGGAGAGAGAGAGAGAGAGAGAGAGAGAGAGAGAGAGAGAGAGAGAATGACCTTCGGGGAAATGCCTCTGTATTTTTACCGATTCTACTTTCGTAGGAAGCTTAGTTACAAAGAAGTGAATTCTCAAAGCCGAGGCAGCCATGAAGGATTCAAATGGTTCAAAAAGATCAGAGAAAGAATTTTTCATTGCAATTACTGTCACAGCCAATTAGTGTTTTGGTTTTCTCTTTTTGTCGGTGTAATCAATCTGGGGTAGATTAATTTTTTTGTAAGTTGAACAAAGCCTCACTATAAGGGTGCAATGTTATCTTTGTACATTTGTTCTTTTGTCTTGAAAGAATCTTCTTAAAACTACTAAATATTTTTGCTTTTAAAGTTAAGCAAAGCCTCACAATAAGTCCAACGTTCTCTTTGTGCATTTTGCTCTTTTATTCTTAAACTACTTGACTATTTGTATAAGATGAATCGTTATATCTAAAAAAAGATAGCAGCTTTTACTATCATTGCAAGGAATATTTGTTAAACTGAGCAGCTGGCAATTCCACAATCTTCAGGCGAACTGGGGACGAATCATTTAGCTCTATTATGCTGGAGATGTCTAAACTAGCTGTAACCAACCAATTACTATCAGCCAATGAAATAACTCGAGGACTTCAACTGGCTTAGTCAGCTGCTTTGAGAATATGACATAGCAGGTGACCGCAAAATTCGTGGTTATCTTGTTTTTCAATCTATTGGTCATCATGAAAGTGCTGCCAATGGGTTTGCAATGGGGCTGAAACTCATTCTTGGCACCCTGGAATGATTTTCAGGCAAACGTCACACATTTTAGAAAGTTTTTCCAGTGTAATCTGAGCAAGGTTTTCTATTCATTAGGTGGTTGTGTTCTTTTCAAACTGAATTCATTTTGCTTCGTCTGCGCTACACTATTCTGGACGTAACTGTCGAGAGTTGCATTTCTCTGTTTTTATTGGTTCTCATTTTTCTCCCATATTTCATAGTGTAAGTCATGCTACGCAACTTACTTCAAGTCTGACTCGCCTGGCGTTACATAGACGCTAGAAGGAATAAAAATGAAAACATAAAGTTAAACCTCACGACTTGAATGAATCAATTTTATGATTTCCATGATTCAGGCGTCTTTTGCAATATCATTTCTATTCTTTCTTTCTGGGAATGGGTGCAAAATGTTAATCTTGTTAGTTTTCAAAGGGCCGTTTATCACGAGCAACAGACTGTAAACTTATGTGACAATTTCACATTCGTAATTCATCATCGCCAGCATCCATCTATGCCAGGGTCATTACGTAACGCAGCTGGACACAGTGTGTAATACTTGTAAAGAAGATAAACTGCAGCCCAGTATCACCATCATAATTCATTTGATGGAAGATTTACCAGACTGCGTGGAAGAGGATATGTGCAGTTCAAAGGAATGGGAATGAAAAAAAAAAAGTAACAGACGTCGCGGGATGAATTTAACTCTAGAACCAATCTCATGACATGTAGTAAGAGGTAAGATTTCGGATGAGAGAGAGAGAGAGAGAGAGAGAGAGAGAGAGAGAGAGGAGAGAGAGAGAGAGAGAAGAGAGAAGAGATCTTAGGCGGGCACACGTTGCCAAGCACTAGGGGAAACTAAAGTCATTCAGGCGCTGAAACGGAAAATGTACAGTGAAAAGGTTTGGAGAGTGTAACAAAGGAAAACTTCAAAGCAGTTGCACTATGAATCAATTGTTAGGAGAGGGTGGACAGTGAGAGGGGAGAAGAGAATATGAGCGGGTGGTGTAGTAGAAGGTATGAAAGCAGTCGCAGCTAGGGGCCGAAGGGACGCTGCTAAGAACGTTAAGTAATGCCTACAGTGCACCGCATGGGGTGCACTGACGGACGGGACTAACCCCGTACGAGAGAGAGAGAGAGAGAGAGAGAGAGAGAGAGAGAGAGATATTCACTGGGATGCGGAACAAGACTGAAAGGAAATAAACGAGCAAAGTCAATCTCCTTCGAACAGATTACATAACAGTAGGGAATTCAATGAGAAATAACGCAAAACGTGAACACCAAACACGCCTTCAGGGATTCACATGGCTTATTCAGAGATAGTTGTTATCCACTGTATGCAAGCATTCTCGCCTGGAAATAGACGATAAAGGCAATCGTCAAACTCTTTCTTTGGGGACTGGAACCTCTGACCTATGATTTACTAGGTCAATATCATATGACCCCTGTGGCCGAGTGAATATAATGTTGGCCTGGTAAATCACCTCAACCGGTCAGATGGTAAATCCCTTTAGGGGGGGTAGTGCCGTCAGTGCACCTCATTCGTGCAATGTAGGCATTACTTAAGGTTCTTTTGCAGCGTCCCTTCGGCCGCTGGCTGCAACTACTTTCATTCTTTTACTGTGACCTCCGTTCATATTCTCATTCTCCATCTTACCTCCACCCTCTCCCAACAATTGTTTCATAGTGCAACTGCTTTGAGGTTTTCCTCCTGTGACACCTTTCCAACCTTCTACTGTCAATTTCAGTTTCAGCGCTGAATGGCCCTAGTTGCCCCAGTGCTTGGCATTATTGCAGAATGCCATAAATCTCATAAATCATATCAAATCAGTCAGAGGTAAAGTTCCCAGGTCGTTGGTACAAAATAACAAAAGGTCGCTGAGGAAATTATGGGACTATTCACTTCCCCGAGAAATGTAATAAATATCCGTACGTAATGATGCAGGACATCACAGGAAATGTCTTCTGGAAGAGTGGTGAATGATGACTGAATTTAATCTATTTAGCGGATCAAATTACGAACGGATAAAAAAATTTGAGCGGATATTTTGTTTCAAGCTATGAATGGTTTTGTTTCCTAGCATAAAATTATCTTTAAGATTGACACTGAGGACAGTCGATCTCAAATCGGAAATTATAGGATGGAACGTGGAAGAGGTCGTAAAAATAGCACTGATTTCTGGGAAAGGTAAACCAGGTAACTGCAAAACACGCTTTTCAGATAAAAAAAAAAAAGCAAGAAAAAAAAAGATAATGTCCATCATGAAGGCACTCCAATCTTTGCAGGATCAAAATTCTTCATGACGAATAGAAATGACTGAGGCTCAGAGGCATCATTGTGAATCACATGAGTCACGCAAGCATGAAAAGTGCCTCTTTTCGTGAAAGAATCAAGAATAAATATAGCCATTTGTCAACTGAGGTTTTAAGGAAATCTGAATAGACATTTGTCAGGTGGGCTCGATTTCACTTATTTAAGGAAGGCGTCATCAGAGGTAAGATTTCCATATTCTGCGGAAGTAATATAGTGCCTCACAATCCAAAACATCATATCTGGTTTTCGTGTTATGAGTGAAAAGGAATAAGTAAACCAGCAGCTTCTAGACTTAATTAGCACATACCATCCGTCCACTTAACATACTAAATTTCTCTCAGTCTAAAGTTTACGTAAAAAATCTCACCGTGTAAATAAAGTTTACGTAATCTTATAAACGCCGTTTTCTAAGGAAGGAGGACCCCAGAATAAGAAATGAGCCTCCCTTCACCTTCACCAGCCACACCCCCCCCGCCCCCCCCTTCCACCCCGATTCATCATTAATTAATGCACCTCCCACTGAATCCTGACGAAGGGCTAAATGGAAAAGATGTCGGGGGAGGAGTGCCTACACTCCTTTCAAACTTTCCTGCTGAGGATAATTTAATCGCAGAAATCTTTATAATCCGTTTCTTTTCGTGTTGTCGTCAAATATTTGTCAGTGAAGTCTTGCAATATTTTTTCTTCGCCCTCTCTCTCAGTCTCTATATATTCAGTAGTCCTCTTTTCCCAGGAGCTGCACAGCTTCTTGACAACAATAACTTTCCAATATGTGCCTGACTTTCCTTTCTTTCCCACGCATCTTCAATTCTCGGTGCGGTGATGAGGGACAGTCTTCAATACGCGCGTGTATGTATGTTTTGTTGGTGTATGTGTGTGTGTGTGTGTGAGAGAGAGAGAGAGAGAGAGAGAGAGAGAGAGAGAGAGAGAGAGAGAGAGCTGATAAAATATGCATGTTAGAACAGTCACTACGAGTTTCTTGGGTCTCGCGAAGTTTCTCGTTCCGAGATTTCAATCCTAAGAGCCGCTTTGGGTCCATGTTTACCACAGGAAGCAGAAGAAGAAGAAGAAGAAGAAGAAGAAGAACTGGAAGAGAATGAAGGGAGGAGGAGGAGGAGGAGGAGGAGGAGGAGGAGGAGGAGGAGGAGAATGCGAAAACAGTGCTTGGATTTGAGGCTCCCACTTGACGATTCCATTTTTAAAACATTTTTGTTACTCTAGTCTTGGTAATCAGGAAAGGCTATGGAAGAAATGGTGGAAACGACTTCTTATCTTAGAGGTTACGTCTCTCCTTAGATTAAATTCGGTGGTATTCGGAGAGAGGCTCTGATTTAATTATCTACAGGCAATGAAAATAACCCTCAAAAACATTCAGTGCATTTTAACTAACTTTTCCTGCCACCTCTTATCGTTTATCCTCATCATTCCCATTTTATCCTTTACCTTTGTATTCTCATTGAATTACTTTCCAGTTACCCACAGCAGAGGAATGGCGCTATTTATGTTCCAAATTTCGTTTTGCTAATAAAATATATATCATTTTGGAGTAACCCAAAAATTCCTTGACCATAATATAGCACCTTTCAATATCCATATATGATTCAAGTGTTGCTGATCAGCAAGGACAATATGCTCAGAAATACAGTCAATCTTTTGACAATCTTAACTAATAATAAAACAAAAAAAAAGCCACACCAAGCCCACTACATGCTATCTGTAAACATCAACTGGTCTGCTGTTGTCAGAAAAGTTAGCATTACACGCAAGGCTTCATACATCTGCAGAGATGGTAATTGATATTCTAGATCTAGAATATCAGTCTCCATCTTTGGAAGTCTATAACATCAAGAGACCTTTTATCGTCTCTACGACATGTCTCTACGTAACATTTTCTGACTCAATAACAACGTCAATTAGGATAAATTTAGACTAATGTTAGCATATCTCGTATCTGTCCATCTTTCGTATGTTATAAACCAAAAAGCCTCGGCATTCATCATCTTTTGGCCGATTTACGATGTCAAACTACCTCGACCAAGGACCTTTAGTTTACATACTGCAAGATGAGGAGCTGGTTTTTCTGGTAGAGTAAAATACGCTGATACTCATTGAACTGGCGTTCATACCATGGCTAAAACTCTTAGTTGTTTTTCTTTTACAGCAACTATTCGTATATGCGTCTGTTGGTATTTTGGTAGTTTTCTTGAATTCTTAAAAAAAAACAAAAAAAATGTACATTATTCCATTGCTCTTTCCCAGCGCAGGCCTCTTTTGGGAAGTTTGCCTATCACACTAATGGGTCACTTTGGCTGCAAACTACGTTATGAATAATAAATATAATTAAAAGCCACAGTAGTGTAAATATATATTTCCCTGCCTGCTGAGCTGGAATCACCTGAACGACCACTTCACCGTTCTAGCCGCCTCGCCAACAGAAACAACCGTGAAGGGGTTATCTGACCAACGGTGTTCAAAGAATCCGCCTTGAACTAGTTTTTTGCGCTGTCGTAACACTCCATTGTTTTACCATCAGGACGACTGAAGAGGGATACGGAGCAGTATCCGAGAGCCTCTCCTAGACGTTTTTAACCTCGTACCAGTGTTGCCGAAGTGCGGAATTTTCGTCTGCTATGCCGAACAAAAAGTCTACGGGGCAGCTATCCAAGTTTGTGTGCCGATGTGGATACCACATCTGCATTTTCAGCAGCAATTTCTTCATGGCGCATTCATGTAATTTATCATATACAAATTGCAATATTTCTTTACTTTTAAACAATTTCTCATTCAAATACAATATTATAAAAAGAGGAGACTCTAATCAGAATATGACGGTGACATGATTAATTTACATCAAATCTGTTAATATATTATAAAATTATTTCCTATATGATTTAATGAGTTATATACTGATACATAAAATAAATGCTGTTTATCTTATTATAACTTATCTGTAAATATATCTGGGACGAATAAGAAAAAGGAAAAAATAATACTTATCATATGTATATAATATATATATACTATATGTATATAAGGGTATATGTATTATATATTTGTATAACTATATACAGTGCATGTATATAAATGTAATACATACATGCATATATATATACATATAAACATAGATATACACGCTATATATTATGTATATATACACATACAAGATATATACATTATATATATAAAATAAAACACACATACATATACATATATACGTACATACATATATACCTATTATATATATAGTATATATATATATATATATATATATATATATATATATATATATATACACATGTGCATATATAACACATATATATGACATATATGTATGTTTATATATGTATATGTGTATATGTATACATATATATGTGTATGTACATATATATACGTATACATATATATGTATATATACATATATCAAGTACATATAAAACACACACATATATATATATATATGTATTCTATATAAGCATACATACATATATTATATATATATATATATATATATATATATATAATAAATATAGATATATATATATATATATATATATATATTATATATATATAGATATATATATATATAACCTTCACATCATAACATCGAATCTATATATACATATAGTATTACATTATCACATACATATATATATATATATATATATATAATATATATACATATAGATATAGATTAATATATATCTATATATAGACACATATATATGTACATATATACATACATATAATATTCAATATATATGTACATGTGTATGCATTATATTATATATATTATATTAATATATATATATATATATAGAGATATTATATACCATATATATATTATATTATATATATATATATAATATATGTATGTGTATTTTATATATATAATGTATAAATGACAGCGGGCAGACAGCTACACATTCCAACAGGGGTTCCAGCAAGACAACAGCTTACATGATCAGTTTATTAAAGAGACGTTTCGTGCCCCAAAACATTGGCACATCATCAGTCTGGAATGAAAATTTATATTTTTTAAAAAATTTTTTAAAAAACAGTAAAATAAAGTAAAAGGTACAATCCAAAAACAAATATGAATTATTGAAAAAGCTTATAAATATTAAAAGACTACCTATCAGTTCAGAGAACAAGAGCAGAATGACTAAAATCGTGAGACCGACGAAACTACACTTCAGGCTAACGAAAGGGGAGTGACAGAAAACGTAATTGTTTTTTAAAATTAGGCGATAGGTGTTTAATGTAAAGTGACTCAAGTGTTGTTAGAAAGGATGCTTGTGTTGTTGAGGTAAGGATAGAAAAAAATGTGTTTTTTCCATAGGAATCTTGCATTTTTGAGGTATGTGTTCGAATACTCGAGAGTTTGGGATTCGATATCCTGGATCCCGTCCTATAGCTGAGTCCCATGTGACTATAATACGGACTTGCAACAATCTCCGTGTTGAGACAATATAAGTACCAAGGGATCTTGGCATTCATATTTATGATTACATTGGACAAACATAAAATCTTGAAGCTTATCCTTGTAATTGAAGAGGCTACCTATCTTTTTGGATTTACGGGATTAGGGTTAGTCTTAGGAAACCTAATTCTTTTTCTATAATGGTTTTTATATTCAAGCGTAGTTTATCTGTGTGGATAAAGGGAATTGATGTGTACATATTAAGTTTAGGTACGTTGAAACTAGCGGGGGTTGGAGATACGTAATTAGAAAACCAATTTATTATAATATTAAGAACAAATTGCGTTTGGGTAGGAGTTAGTTGTAAAAAACATTTCAGTAGGTACTCAATTTCATTATGGAAAGCAGACCAGTCAGACGTATATTTAAATGCTCTGTGTACCAACGTAATGACAGAGTTAGCTTTAAAGCCATAAAAACACGAACTGTAAAAATGATTTCCCAATCCAGTAAAAGTAACTCTTGCGTATACACTAGTATTAAAACGTTGTTCACTCCTAGTAATTTTTTACATCCAAGAAGGCTATTGAATTGTTGTTTTCAGTTTCTATGGTAAATTTCACGTTTGGATGAACAGTGTTGATATAATCAAGAAACTCGTAACATTGACAACTGTGTTTAAACAGGGTAAAAAGTATCATCAACGTACCTTCTATAAAATGCTGGTTCAAAATTATCAGGGCAACTATTTAAAAAATTTTCTTCAAGATGACCCATAAAAAAGTTAGCAAATAAAGGTCCTAACGGTGATTCCCATAGTAACTCCCTCGACCTGCGAGTAAAGCTGTTTGTTAAAAACGAAAGCCGAATCTTGCACAGCAAGTTCGAGTAGTGTCTTAAAAAGGTGTCTGCTAAAACCGTGAAATTCTTCTATACCCCTCATAAACTTTATTAAGAATAATGTCTATGGTTTCTGTAACTGGAACGTTAGTGAACAACGATTCTGTCAAAACTAGTCATAATTAGTTCACCATCTTGTTGAATATTGTTGTTGAAATTCAAAAACCATTTTTTAAAACCATATTGTGAGTTTGAGAAATCAGTCAGTAATTGCCCACCTATAAATTTGGATATCTTAAACGAAGGGCTGTTATAAGCTGACATGATAGGTCTTAAAGGTGTACATACCTTCCTATGAATTTTTGGCAAGCCATAGAGAATACTGAAAGAGGAGCCGGTAACTAGTAGTTTCCTGGTAAAACATTATCACTAATAATACCTTCTTGTTGAATTTAATTTTTTTTGAGAAAGAAACGGTTTATTTTTATCCTCCGTTTGTAAATATCTGCAGTAATACTCCTGAAGTCTCTCCTTTACTTTTTCCAAAAAATTTATCTTGTTCCTCATCTTAGCTTTTTTCCATTGTAGTTATTTGTACTATTTTAAAATTTATTTATTTATTTATTTATTTTAGAAATTTAGTGATGTAAATAATCCTGATCAAATATTACATATATGAGTTATCTTAAAATTCTTGTGATTTTACTATGGATTCCCCAAAATGACCATGCTAACGGATAAAAAGAGAAATGACTGACCTAATTCAGATATAATTGAAAACATGAATGACGCAGACAACAGAACTGACATTACTTCACGAAAGCTCTCTTTTTCTCAGTGAAATAACGAGAACAAATGGAACATCTGGCTACTTCTAGTACATACAAAAGCAGAATTTCACTCTCTCTCTCTCTCTCTCTCTCTCTCCTCTCTCTCTCTCTCTCTCTCTCTCTCTGTCCGTCCTCTCTCTCTCCAGTCGGGATCGAGATCAGTCACATATCACCGAAATTCTCTTAATTCTATTCGCATGATTCGGCTCCATGACATTGGAACTAAATGTCTCCAAAGTGTGCTTTGACTGTTTGCAAGAACCTGCAAACATTCATTCCAAGTTTCCAGACGAACTTCGCTTCGAAAGAGATTCAGAGCGATTTTCGATTGAATAGTTCCTCGACGGGGAAGGGAATATCGCCCATCGAGAATATGACATTATTATCATTCCTTGGATCGACTCTCGCTGAAATTATTAGGGTTATTGAGAGAGAGAGAGAGAGAGAGAGAGCGGAGAGAGAAGAGAGAGAGAGAGAGAGAGAGAGAGAGAGAGAGAGAGAGAGATTATTGAAAAGGTCACGGTGAAGTACATGGGAAAAAAAGAGAGGAATAATGTCAGATTTGTAATTTTAGAAAAAAGACAATTAATATACGTTTCCTTATGCTTCGTGAGCAAAAATATCTGCCCTTATATTAAGCGTGCTAAAAACATCTGGGTAATCGCATGTTTAGTTCATGGGCTGAGCATCGGGCGAGGGCTACTTAATTAGATGGCGGGATGTTTAGGCATTTAAGTTCAATTCCCTCATCATGATTATGATCTTTCTTGTCACGTATTGCTTACTTATATAAGCAGTTAACCAGTACAATAACTTGAAAGACATTGTGTATATATATATGTGACTGACAGGGGTTGTAATTTAATAATATTTTTTAATATGTTTTCGTTGTGACAAGGAAAGCTGATAAATGATTTCTGTGATGGCGTGATTCGAAAAGTGCATAGTTGAAGCGGGTCAACGTTCACGAGTTCATGGGTCTTTTCAAAGTGCCTTTGAGAAACTGGTTGTAGCCAGTAACAAGGGGCGTGAACGAAGTGTGCATTGATGTGTGTGCGCGCCTCTTCCATTGACAATGGTATCATTAGCCAAGTCTATGGAAGACTTGCACAGAGATCCGAGGGAGGAAGGTAGAGCCACGATGGCGGGTGCCAAAGTGTTTTTTGAAACAGTGAGTGAGATCCTGGTTGGGAATGGACGAGGTGTTGGAGGAGGGAGGCTGCGCCCTTAGGTGTGTTCGGGATGTCAGCGAATTGCTTCACGCTCAGTATGCAATTATTACAGGTGGCAAGTCCGCGAGGGATGTCCCATCCTCACCTTTCCGAGCTGGGCGAAGTTGCCCCGATCGGTGAGGATGGGACATCCCTCGCGGGACTTGCCACCTGTAATAATTGCATACTGAGCGTGAAGCAATTCGCTGACATCCCGAACACTAAGGGCGCAACCTCCGCCTCCAACACCTCGTCCATTCCCAATTCTCACTCACTGTTTAAAAAAACACTTTGGCACCCGCCATCTTGGCTCTGCCTTCCTCTCTCGGATCTCTGTGCAAGTCTTCCCATAGACTTGGCTAATGATACCATTATCAAAGGAAGAGGCGCACACGCAACATATGAATGCACACTTCGTTAACGCCCCTTGTTACTGGCTACAACCAGTTCTCAAAAGCACTTTGAAAATACCCATGAACTCATGAACGGTGACCCGCTTCAACTATGCACTTTTCGAATCACGCCATCACAGAAATCATTTATCAGCTTTATTTCAGGTCGTTGGCTTCGGCTCTGTTCTCCGCATTCCAAGAAATGTCACAACGAACATGTTAAATATATTATTAATTACAACCCTGTACACACACACACACACACACACACACACACACACACACACACACATATATATATATCTATATATATATATATATATATATATATATATATATATATATATATATAATATATGTAGAGACAAAATCCACGCAAAAAGTGAAAAAATGGAGTGGTAGGGCTGGCAGCACTACTCCATCATTTTATTTTCCTTCAAGGATTTTGCCATTTATTTAAACATAATCACGTTCCATATTTCGTGATTTAGTTATATATATATATATATATATATATATATATATTATATATATATATATATATATATATATATATATGATGTATATACGTACATACATATGTGAGTGGTGTGCTTGTGTTGCACAGCTTCTTATATTGTAATATTTTCATCGCTTCCCATTATTTCTTTTTTTATTCCTTCACATCCACGTCCTAGTTCCACTTACTCCTACACCATCATGGTAATTTCCCTTTGAACCTCCTCCGTATCTCTCCCTGACAGAAAGTACTAATGAACACCGGGGAAGCAAACGCTGACGGGTAAAGAGAAGCATTTGCCGAGTACTTTCCAAAACAAAAATTTTTACAAACCTGCTATGCGCATTCTTTTTTGTAAATCTCGTAGCGGTAATTTCAGTTTCTGTCGCTCAGTAAATTCTCATTTTCGCTTACTAGGGGAGTAATCCTACAAGCTACTTTGTTGTTGTTGTTGTTGTGTTGTTGTTGCGGGGGCACGAAAGTCCTATGGAAGAGCTTAAAAAGGTCTGAAAAAGGTGTTTCGCGTCGTGTTTAAAGATGCAGGAATTTTAGGATAGGATATTTATGATTTACTTATTAAAATGAAACTGTAAAAAAACAAAAATAAATAATGTGCATGTTAAACAATAAAGAAAAAATACTTCTAATAAAATATAGCGTATTTATTTTAATTTTCGTTAGCAGAAAACAAGGCTCTATTGACTGTAGATTTAGCACGTTTTAATTTAGGTTAAGTTAGGAATATCCTGCACGCGTCCCTCAGTGCGTGATCAGTATGGTCTTGGCCTGCCACCTCGGTGGCCGTAAGTTCAATTCTCGGTCATTCCAGAGGTGCTAGAGATGTGTATTTTTGGTGATAGAAGTTCACTCTCGACGTTGGTTCGGAAGTCACGTAAGCCGTTGGTCCCGTTGCTGAATAACCACTGGTTCCATGCTATGTTAAACACCAAACAAACAAACAACGATCGTCGTCTCTCAAAGGCTGAAATCATAGCTGTTGGCTACCATTTTTTTTCGAACAACAACAAAACAGAATAATAATAAGAAGACCCTCTTGGAGGCAAGTTCTGTTGAATAAATGGCTGCATTATCCGAAGTGAGGAAACTGTATAAAAGCAGTTCGCATAAAGCAGCCTTTTTATTCAATAATAATAATAATAATAATAATAATAATAATAATAATAATAATAATAATAATAATAATACAGGAGTAATAAACCAAATAAAAATGATAACGAACGGCTATAATAAAAACAATCTGTATATGACGCGCATGAAGAAAACACACATGTATGACTGCCTGTTTTCTCTCTCTACTTGTATGAAAATTAGTCACTGCGAACAGACAATCCAATGAAACAAAAAGTCTGGAAAAAAAGAGCGTATTTTGGCTTGCAGGCAAAAACGAGAAACCATGTGACCCAGTCATTAAAAACTTTAAAAACTTATGCTGTTACCGAACTTTTATTTTGCATTGAGTCGTAGACGAGAAAAACTGACGTTATATATCTAGTTAGCAGAGAGAGAGAGAGAGAGAGAGAGAGAGAGAGAGAGAGAATGACCTTCGGGGAAATGCCTCTGTATTTTTACCGATTCTACTTTCGTAGGAAGCTTAGTTACAAAGAAGTGAATTCTCAAAGCCGAGGCAGCCATGAAGGATTCAAAGGTCCAAAAAGATCAGAGAAAGAATTTTTCATTGCAATTACTGTCACAGCCAATTAGTGCTTTGGTTTTCTCTTTTTGTCGGTGTAATCAATCTGGGGTAGATTAATTTTTTTTTGTAAGTTGAACAAAGCCTCACTATAAGGGTGCAATGTTATCTTTGTACATTTGTTCTTTTGTCTTAAAAGAATCTTCTTAAACTACTAAATATTTTGCTTTTAAAGTTAAGCAAAGCCTCACTATAAGTCCAATGTTCTCTTTGTGCATTTGCTCTTTTATTCTTAAACTACTTGACTATTTTGTATAAGATGAACGTTATATCTAAAAAAAGATAGCAGCTTTTACTATCATTGCAAGGAATATTTGTTAAACTGAGCAGCTGACAATTCCACAATCTTCAGGCGAACTGGGACGAATCATTTAGCTCTATTATGCTGGAGATGTCTAAACTAGCTGTAACCATCCAATTACTATCAGCCAATGAAATAACTCGAGGACTTCAACTGGCTTAGTCAGCCGCTTTGAGACTATGACATAGCATTTTAGTGACCGCAAAATTCGGTGGTTATCTTGTTTTTCAATCTATTGGTCATCATGAAAGTGCTGCCAATGGGTTGCAATGGGGCTGAAAACTCATTTCTTGGCACCCTGGAATGATTTTCAGGCAAACGTCACACATTTAGAAAGTTTTCCAGTGTAATCTGAGCAAGGTTTTCTATTCATTAGTGGTGTTGTGTTCTTTTCAAACTGAATTCATTTTGCTTCGTCTGCGCTACACTATTTTGGACGTAACTGTCGAGAGTTGCATTTCTCTGTTTTTATTGGTTCTCATTTTTCTCCCATATTTCATAGTGTAAGTCATGCTACGCAACTTACTTCAAGTCTGACTCGCCTGGCGTTACATAGACGCTAGAAGGAATAAAAATGAAAACATAAAGTTAACCTCACGACTTGAATCAATATTATGATTTCCATGATTCAGGCGTCTTTATGCAATACCATTTCTATTCATTTCTGGGAATGGGTGCAAAATGTTAATCTTGTTAGTTTTCAAAGGGCCGTTTATCACGAGCAACAGACTGTAAACTTATGTGACAATTTCACATTCGTAATTCATCATCGCCAGCATCCATCTATGCCAGGGTCATTACGTAACGCAGCTGGACACAGTGAGTAATACTTGTAAAGAAGATAAATTGCAGCCCAGTATTACCATCATAATTCATTTGATGGAAGATTTGCCAGACTGCGTGGAAGAGGACATGTGCCGTTCAAAGGAATGGGAATGAAAAAAAAAAAGTAACAGACGACGCGGGATGAATTTAACTCTAGAACCAATCTCATGAATATGTAGTAAGAGGTAAGAGTTTTGGATGAGAGAGAGAGAGAGAGAGAGAGAGAGAGAGAGAGAGAGAGAGAGAGAGAGAGAGATCTTAGGCAGGCACACGTGCCAAGCACTAGGGGAAACTAAGGTCATTCAGCGCTGAAACGGAAAATGACAGTGAAAAGGTTTGGAGAGTGTAACAAAAGGAAAACCTCAAAGCAGTTGCACTATGAATCAATTGTTAGGAGAGGGTGGACAGTGAGAGGGAAGAAAGAGAATATGAGGGGAGGTGCAGTAGAAGGTATGAAAGCAGTCGCAGCTAGGGGCCGAAGGGACGCTGCTAAGAACGTTAAGTAATGCCTACAGTGCACCGCATGAGGTGCACTGACGGACGGGACTAACCCCGTACAAGAGAGAGAAGAGAGAGAGAGAGAGAGACGAGAGAGAGAGAGAGAGAGAGAGATTCACTGGGATGCGGAACAAGACTGAAAGGAAATAAACGAGCAAAGTCAATCTCCTTCGAACAGATTACATAACGGTAAAAAAAGGGAATTCAATGAGAAATAACGCAAAACGTGAACACCAAACACTGCCTTCAGGGATTCACATGGCTTATTCAGAGATAGTTGTTATCCACTGTATGCAAGCATTCTCGCCTGGAAATAGACGATAAAGGCAATCGTCAAACTCTTTCTTTGGGGACTGGAACCTCTGACCTATGATTTACTAGGACAATATCATATGACCCCCTGTGGCCGAGTGAATATAATGTTGGCCTGGTAAATCACCGGTCAGAGGTAAATCCCCGTAGGAGGGTAGTGCCGTCAGTGCACCTCATTCGGTGCAATGTAGGCATTACTTAAGGTTCTTTGCAGCGTCCCTTCGGTCGCTGGCTGCAACTACTTTCATTCCTTTTACTGTACCTCCGTTCATATTCTCATTCTTCCATCTTACCTGTCCACCCTCTCCCAACAATTGTTTCATAGCGCAACTGCTTTGAAGTTTTCCTCCTGTGACACCTTTCCAACCTTCTACCGTCAATTTCAGTTTCAGCGCTGAATGGCCCTAGTTGCCCCAGTGCTTGGCATTATTGCAGAATGCCATAAATCTATATAAATCATATCAAATCAAGTCAGAGGTAAAGTTCCCAAGGTCGTTGGTACAAAATAACAAAAGGTCGCTGAGGAAATTATGTGACTACTCATTCCCCAGAGAAATGTAATAATATCCGTACGTAAAATGCAGGACATCACAGGGAAATGTCTTCTGGAAGGAGTGGTGAATGATGACTGAATTTAATCTATTTAGCGCATCAAATTACCAACGGATAAAAAATCTGAGCGGATATTTTGTTATAAGCTATGAATGGTTTTGTTTCCTAGCATAAAATTATCTTTAAGATTGACACTGAGGACAGTCGGATCTCAAATCGGAAATATAGGATGGAACGTGGAAGAGATCGTGAAAAATAGCCCTGATTTCTGGGAAAGACCAGGTAAACTGCAAAACATGCTTTCAGTAAAAAACCCCCAAAAAAAAAAAAAAAACAAAGATAAAATTGTCCATCATGAAGGCAATTCCCAATCTTTGCAGGATCAAAATTCTTCATGACGAATAGAAATGACTGAGGCTCAGAGGCATCATTGTGAATCACATGAGTCACGCAAGCATGAAAAGTGCCTCTTTTCGTGAAAGAATCAAGAATAAATATAGCCATTTGTCAACTGAGGTTTTAAGGAAATCTGAATAGACATTTGTCAGGTGGGCTCGATTTCACTTATTTAAGGAAGGCGTCATCAGAGGTAAGATTTCCATATTCTGCGGAAGTAATATAGTGCCTCACAATCCAAAACATATCTGGTCTTCGTGTTATGAGTGAAAAGGAATAAGTAAACCGGCAGCTCCTAGACTTTAATTAAGCACATACATCCGTCCACTTAACATACTAAATTTCTCTCAGTCTAAAGTTTACGTAAATTTCTCACCGTCTAAAGTTTACGTAATCTTATAACGCCGTTTTTCTAAGGAGGACCCCAGAATAAAAAATGAGCCTCCCTTCACCTCCGCCTCCCACCCGTCTCCCCCCCCCCCCCCCACCCCCCCCCCCCCCTTCACCCCGATTCATCATTAATGCACCTACACTGAATCCTGACGAAGGGCTAAGTGGAAAGATGTCGGGGAGGAGTGCCTACACTCCTTTCAAACTTTCCTGCTGAGGATAATTTCTCGCAGAATCTTTATATCCGTTTCTTCTCGTGTTGTCGTTAAATATTTGTCAGTGAAGTGTCTTGCAATATTTTTTCTTCGCTCTCTCTCTCAGTCTCTATATATTCAAGTAGTCTTTTCCCCAAGAGCTGCACAGCTTCTTGACAACAATAACTTTCCAATATGTGCCTGACTTTCCTTTCTTTCCCACGCACGATCTTTTCAATTCTCGGTGCGGTGATGATGACAGTTCTTCAATACGCGCGTGTATGTATTTTTGGTGTATGTGTGTGTGTGTGTGTGAGAGAGAGAGAGAGAGAGAGAGAGAGAGAGAGAGAGAGAGAGAGAGAGAGCTGATAAAATATGCATGTTAGAACAGTCACTACGAGTTTCTTGGGTCTCGCGAAGTTTCTCGTTCCGAGATTTCAATCCTAAGAGCCGCTTTGGGTCCATGTTTACCACAGGAAGCAGAAGAAGAAGAAGGAGAAGAAGGAGAACTGGAAGAGAATGAAGGGAGGAGGAGGAGGAGGAGAATGCGAAAACAGTGCTTGGATTTGAAGCTCCCACTTGACGATTCCATTTTTAAAACATTTTTGTTACTCTAGTTTGGTAATCAGGTGGAAACGACTTCTTATCTTGGAGGTTACGTCTCTCCTTAGATTAAAAAAAAAAAAAAAAATTCGGGTGGTATTGGGAAAAAGGTTCTTGATTTGATTATCTGCAAACAATGAAAATAACCCCTTAAAAGCATTCAGTGCATTTTAACTTTAACTTTTCCTGCCACCTCTTATCGTTTATCCTCATCATTCCCGTTTTATCCTTTACCTCTGTATTCTCATTGAATTCCTTTCCAGTTACCCACAGCAGAGGAATTGCGCTATTCATGTTCCAAATTTCGTTTTGCTCTTAGAATATATATCATTTTGGAGTAACCCCCAACCCCAAAAATTCCTTAACCATAATATAGCACCTTTCAATATCCATATATGATTCAAGTGTTGCTGATCAGCAAGGACATATTGCTCAGAAATACAGTCAATCTTTTGACAATCTTAATCTGATAAAAAAAAAAACCTACTCCAAGCCCACTACATGCTATCTGTAAACATCAACTGGTGCTGCTGTTGTCAGGAAAGTTAGCATTACACGCAAGGAGGCTTCATATATCTGCAGAGATGGTAATTGATATTCTAGATCTAGAATATCAGTCTCCTCCTTTGGAAGTCTATAACATCGAGAGACCTTTTATCGTATCTATGACATGTCTCTACGTAACATTTCTGACTCAATAACAACTCTGGTTGGGTCAAATACTGACTGATGATTTTTTTTTTTTACCTGGAACCTCAGTCAGATCAGCCACGTGACGTCATGCGCGGGAGATTGTCCTGTTTTGGTCAGAAGCTGTCTAACCCTGTACTCAATTAATCCTGGTGCGAACGATGCTCATTACGTGATGTTCTCACACCATCACCCATCCGGTCTAATTTAATCAAGGTAAATGCCCCCGCAACGTTACCATCCGTTGTGTTTCGCAGACCAGGGCGAATTTTATTCGCCAATAGAGTCTAGTGCTCTTAGATATAAATGAGAAGGCGTTATTGCCTTCCGAGTGGCACTTGTGGGCGATTACCTTATATTTTATTCTGAGTGTGATGGAATCAATTATTGGGAAAACGTTGCTGTTCGTCGGGCATGTTCGGTGGAATGTGATCTTCGACGCATAAATTAAAGTTGCAGCAGGAATTCATTGCGCCTTATTGTCTTTTGTGCTCAAATTTCATCTATTCTGAATGCGATCTCTCCGGCTTCTAGCGACCATTTCAACCCCCTGTCCTTCTTGCTTCTTGATTTAAGTGGGTCGTCCATTGCAATTTCGTCTGTATTTCCTAACACTAAGTAAATCTAATCAGGAGCACTCTTCAGATCGATGGTACATACAAACACACACACACATACACACATACGTATATATACATATTTATATACGTCTATCTATCGATCGATATATCATACACATATATCTATTATACATCACCACATCTGAAGAAAAGAGAGAGGGTGTAGGACCTGCAACCAGTCCCTTATTTTTCATCTGTGTTGATGTGTGATATTATATATATATATATATATTATATATATATATATATATATATATATATATATATATATATATTTTATATAATATTTTGACATAATTGACACCTGCATTATTGTGATGACTCAAATTAATGAGCTGAATTAGAAACACTGCAGTAACACATTTAACTGGTCTTCCAGACTATTTCCTCATAAACGAAAAATATTCACTGTTATTCAGATTCGTGAGATGGAGACTGCAAACCGTTAATGCTTCACATGACTGTCATACAGGTAACAGACCTATAAATACATTTATTTATCTTTTTTTTTTCTACTTTTCGTGATTGTAGAGGCTACGAAAATGCATAGCCTTAACAATGGTATTATTGGTAAAAGGTAACAAGATTTTATTTGGTCGTTGTATTTCCTGAGCACAAAATGCCTAAAAATAAAATGCTTGGTTCTGTTTACGTAAAGTTCCTCGTTGGACGAGTGAGTGGTTTTCGCGGTCGGCTACCAATCCGGTGGTCCGAAGTTCGATTCTCGGCTCGGCCAACGCGGAATCAGAGGAATTTATTTCTGGTGATAGAAATTCATTTCCCGATACAATGTGGCTCGGATCCTATAATAAGCTGTAGGTCCCGTTGCTTCGTGACTAACTGGTTCCTAGCCACGTCAAATACTAATCCTTCGGGCCAGCCCTAAGAGAGCTGTTAATTCAGCTCAGTACTGGTCTGGTAAAACTAAGATATACTTAAGTTTTTGTTTCTGTTTATGTACTCATTACACGCGACACTGAAATAGATAGTTAAGTGCATTAACAAGAAACCTCATTACCGTTTGCTCGGCGGGGACTGAACTGAAATAACCAAACTTGGAGGAAGAAAATACTTTCCCCACGTACTTCAGAATCTCTCGAAGCAGGACCCAAAGTGTCGTAGACACGTCTCATCATCCTGCCTAATAAGAGAGAACAACTTCCTACCGACGGAAATAACCAGATTCCACCAACGGCGCTCGTTATTAATTTCTTGACACACACTTCGGTGCCAAGCATTGAGCGGAATTGCAATTACCCGAGGTATTCAGACGCTGCAAATGCTCATAGAACATGTGACAATCCGGCCATTGTAGTTTCCTTGACGACCGCCATCAATGCAGTGGCGCTCGTGACGATGGGATTAATGGCGGCGGTTTTATAATAGAGAGAAAAAAAATGTTTGATGAATGTGTCCCCGCTAAGAGTCTTGAGGGAGAAGGTTAAAGAGAAGAATTGCTTCCTACATGAAGCCAATATTCATCAGACGATCCATTATTCGCGAAAAATGACTCTATTAGTGTGAGAGGCAAAAACAACAATTGCCCGTTGATGCAGTTCAGTCACTGCCAAGGAAAAAGTAATGAACTTCCGTTATTTTCAAAAGGATTTAGGTTTCTTGTGAATGAACTTATTGTCTACATTAGCAAAGTATTGATATATAGCGTCTTCATCTTATTATTATAATGCTCTTTCTAATAAGAAAAGCTCCTGTTTCTCTCTAATATATTATCTTATTATATGAAGTTTGATGGAGCGCGTTTACGCTCAACTGCTGTCATTCTCCTCTACCCTCCTGATCACTTACCAACCTACTCCCCCTCCCCCCCCCCCCCCCCCCCGATCGGACAAGCAAAAAATATCCACTCGGATTTTATTATCATAGAAAGATAGATATCTCGTGAACTGAAGTTCTTGTCAATGGAATTATTGCTAACAATCTTTTGTTCTTAGTGGGTTTCTGTTCTTTGTTGACGGATTTCTTTCTTTTTCTGTGCAATTCTGCTTTATTGTTAAGTGAAAGGATTTCGGTTATTATTTAATGAATTTCTGAACGTTTGTCACTGTTTAATGGACCAAGGTTCCTTGACAATGATTTCTGTTCCTACTTCCAGAAAATTATATTTGTTCGCAACTTATGATAAAAGAGCATGTGAAAATATTCAGGAATTACAAAGGAAGGCCAAAATAGGCAGACCGATTACCATCTTTATTATTATTATTATTATTATTATTATTTTATGATTATTATTATTATTATTATTATTATTATTATTATTATTATCATTTTCTTCCATTTAAATAAATATTATTCTTATTACTTTCTTCCACTTGAATAAAAGTTAATATTATTATTATTATTATTATTATTATTATTATTATTATTATTATTATTATTATTATTATTATTATTATTATTATTATTATAATTTTTTTTTTTGGGGGGGGGGGGGTGGCTATCACAGTCCTCCAATTCGACTAGGTGGTATTCATAGTGTGGGGTGGGTTCTGTGTTGCATCTGCCTCCTTAGGAGTCCATCACTTTCTTACTATGTGAGCGCTGTCTCTAGGAGCGCACTCTTATGCATGAGTCCTGGAGCTACTTAAGCCTCAGTAGTTTTTTCTAGATCCCTTTTCAGGATCTTGGGATGTTGTCTAGTGCTCCTGTGATTATTATTATTATTATTATTATTATTATTGTTGTTGCGATTTTTTTTCCACTTAAAGAGACGAACAAAATAGAATAAACAACGACCGCACAATTAGTCAACATTTCACGCTAATAATATGCCTTAAACAGCAGCCATAAACACCAGCAAAAATTGTCCTTAATGATTCATTCGATTCCTCAGACTGCTCGACTATTTATGTGTTCTGAAAGAGCTAAATTTAATGCGATCGTCTCGAATACGAAATCTAATGAGGAAGAGTTTTTTCTTTTTGCAGTCAAACTGAATGCGTTGCGTTGCTCTTTTAAGATTAATGCTCCCTTTTATGTCAATTGAACTTAAAGAGGCGGTTTCCTTAAACGGAACGGTGAAATATGTAAGGATATGTGTATTAGAATGCAAATGGGAAATGATTCAGTCGTAGGTGTTAAATAATTATAGTACGATCTTAATTACAAATTACTAAAGATACGACGCAGTAAAATTCCCGAAGTCCTCTTTTATTTCCCAACAAATCTTAGCTTGTTTCTCGTCTTAGATTTTTTCCCCATTTTAGTTCTTTGTATAATTTTTAGAATAAACTTTTTTTTTTTTTTTTTTATAGAAATTTGAGGATCAAATGTATATTTAGGAGTTATTTTCAAATTCTTATGATCTTACTATGGATTTTCCAAAAAGACCATGCAAATTACTTAAGATACGATGCAGTAATACATCCTGAAGTCTCTCCTTTACTTTCCCAAAAATCTTATCTCGTTTCTCAATCTTAGGTTTTTTCCATTGTAGTTTTTTGAATTATTTTGAAATTTATTTATTTATTTATTTTTTTAGAAATTTAAGTGATGTAAATGAACCTGATCAAATATTACATATATGAGTTATCTTAAAATTCTTGTGATTTTATTATGGATTCTCCAAAATGACCATGATAATGGATAAAAAGAGAGATGACTGATCTAATTCAGATATAATTGAAAACATGAATAACGCAGACAACAGAACTGACATTACTTTACGAAAGCTCTCTTTTTCTCAGTGAAATAACGAGAACAAATGGAACATCTGGCTACTTCTAGTACATACAAAAGCAGAATTTCACTCTCTCTCTCTCTCCGCTCCAGCGGGATCAGTCATACATATCACCGAAATTCTCTTAATTCTATTCGCATGATTCGGCTCCATGACATTGGAACTAAATGTCTCCAAAGTGTGCTTTGACTGTTTGCAAGAGCCTGCAAACATTCATTCCAAGTTTCCGGACGAAGTTCGCTTCGAAAGAGATTCAGAGCGATTTTCGATTGAATAGTTTCCTCGACGGGGAAGGGAATATCGCCCATCGAGAATATGACATTATTATCATTTCTTGGATCGACTCTCACTGAAATTATTAGTGGAGAGAGAGAGAGAGAGAGAGAGAGAGAGAGAGAGAGAGAGAGAGAGAGAGAGAGAGAGAGAGAGAGAGAGAGAGAGAGATTATTGAAAAGGTCACAGTGAAGGACATGGAAAAAGAGAGGAATAATGTCAGATTTGTAAATTTAGAAAAAAGACAATTAATATACGTTTCCTTATGCTTCGTGAGCAAAAATATCTGCCCCTTTTATATTAAGCGTGCTAAAACCATCTGTAATCGGATGTTTAGTTCATGGGCCCATCTGTTTAGTTCATGGGCTGAGCAGCGGCGAGGGCTACTTAATTTAGACTGACTGGATGTTTAGGCATTTAAGTTCTAATTCCTCATCCATGATCATGATCTTTCTTGTCACGTATTGCTTACTTATATAAGCAGTTTAACCAGTACGATAACTTGAAAGACATTGTGTATATATATATGTGACTGACAGGGGTTGTAATTAATAATATATTTAATATGTTCGTTGTGACAAGAAAGCTGATAAATGATTTCTGTGATGGCGTGATTCGAAAAGTGCATAGTTGAAGTGGTCAACGTTCACGAGTTCATGGGTCTTTCAAAGTGCCTTTGAGAACTGGTTGTAGCCAGTAACAAGGGGCGTTAACGACCTGATAAAGCTGATAAATGGTTTCTGTGATGGCGTGATTCGAAAAGTGCATAGTTGAAGTGGGTCAACGTTCACGAGTTCATGGGTCTTTTCAAGTGCTTTTGAGAAACTGGTGTAGCCAGTAACAAGGAGCGTTAACGAAGTGTGCATTCATATGTGCGTGCGCGCTATTCCTTTGATAATGGTATCATTAGCCAAGTCTATGGGAAGACTTGCACAGAGATCCGAGGGAGGAAGGCAGAGCCACGATGGCGGGTGCCAAAGTGTTTTTTTAAACAGTGAGTGAGAATCCTGGTTGGGAATGGACGAGGTGTTGGAGGAGGGAGGCTGCGCCCTTAGTGTTCGGGATGTCAGCGAATTGCTTCACGCTCAGTATGCAATTATTACAGGTGGCAAGTCCCGCGAGGGATGTCCCATCCTCACCGATTGGGGCAACTTCGCCAGCTCGGGAAAGGTGAGGATGGGACATCCCTCGCGGGACTTGCCACCTGTAATAATTGCATACTGAGCGTGAAAGCAATTCGCTGACATCCCGAACACTAAGGGCGCAGCCTCCCTCCTCCAACACTCGTCCATTCCCAACCAGGATTCTCACTCACTGTTTAAAAAGACACTTTGGCACCCGCCATCGTGGCTCTGCCTTCCTCCTCGGATCTCTGTGCAAGTCTTCCCATAGACTTGGCTAATGATACCATTATCAAAGGAAGAGACGCACACGCATATATGAATGCACACTTCGTTAACGCCCCTTGTTTACTGGCTACAACCAGTTTCTCAAAGTACTTTTAAAAGACCCCTTTTCATGTCTTTCGAAAATCAACTAATATTGCCTATTTTGTTCATTACTACTCCAAATCACCATCAAAATGTTAAATTCTCTGTTTTTTTCTGGGATGTTCCTAAGGGCTTTATGTGTCTGTAGCCCGTAGTTTATTGACGCTGAAATTAAAACTATTTATGATATTGCATTGAAACTTAAATACCCAAGGACTTTTGTAGATGTGGCATGGAAAAGAGCTAGAAAAACATTTTATTCAACTAATGACAAACTTGAATTTAGTAAGCATAACATTCTAAAATTACCTTATGATGAAAGGTTTTTAGATATTCCTAGATTTTAAAGCTTTTTAACATAAATGTTGTTTTCAGTAATATTAATGTCAAGAGTTTAGTAATCAAAAATTCTCCTAAAGATCTTCCAGGCTGCATATATGAAATTCCTTGCAAAAAGTGTGATAAAATCTATTACGGACAGACTGGCAAATCTCTTTCACAGCGTCTTAAGCAACATCAATATTCTGTGAGAACTGGCAAATATCGAATTGCATTATTTGTACATATGAGATTTATTTAGACCATCCTATTTAACTGGAGTCAAGCAAGAGCCTTAGTCCCATGTAATGACACAGTTAAAAGGAATATCATTGAATCTTGTTTTATCAAGTCAAATAAAAATAAAAAAATGTTCTAAATTTAAGTCTTGGTTATTAAACTTGATGCTTTCATAATGAAAAAAGTTGTAGATAAATATAAGCAACAAAATTAATATATTCAGTTTTTACATGTTTTGGACTGTAAAGATACTTTGTAATTTCGGTTAGGGTCAGAATCTGTTTAAGTTTGTGACCGTGTGATATCCGATATCCTGGATTATCCCTTTTAATTTTTACCCCCCTTTTGATAATTAACCATCTGGTATTCCTGATCTTGTTTGTACCTGAGGCCTTCCTCTCCAATTGTACTTTAGTAGCTCCTTGACGATGTCTGAATAAAGACGAAAGCGCTTGGATTCCTGACTATCATTTCCCGTGGTATTCGCTTATTTATGAAGTCACGTGCATCTACTGTGATTTTTTTAAGCATATATATATATATATATATATATATATATATATATATATATATATATATATATATATATATGTAGTGACAAAATCCATGCAAAAAAGTGAAAAAAATGGAGTGGTAGGGCTAGCACTACTCCATCATTTTATTTTCCTTCACGGATTTTGCCTATATTTAAACATTAATCACGTTCCATATTTGTCGTGATTTAGTTATATATATATATATATATATATATATATATTATATATATATATATATATATATATATATATATGTATATATATAAGATATATACATATATATAGGATATATGTATATATATATATTATATATATATATATATAATAGATATATATATATGTACTATAAATATATATATATATATATATATATATATATATATATATATATATATATATATATATATATATATATATATATATATGTATATACGTACATACATATGCGTAAGTGTGTGCTTGTGTTGCACACAGCTTCTATATTGTAATATTTTCATCGCTTCCCTTTTATCAAATATTCCTTCACATCCACGTCCTAGTTCCACTTACTCCAACACCATCATGGTAATTTCCCTTTGAACTCCGCCGTATCTCTCCCTGACAGAAAGTTACTAATGAACACCGGGTAGGAAACTCTGACGTAAAGAGAAAGCATTTGGCAGAGTACTTCCAAAAACAAAATCTTCACAAACCTGTCTATCGCATTCTTTTCTGTTAAAATCTCGTAGGCGTAATTTTCAGTTTCTGTCGCTCAGTATTTTCTCATTTTTCGCTACTAGGGGAGTAATCCTACAAGTTACTTTGTTGTTGTTGTTGCGTTGTTGTTGCGGGGGCACGAAAGTCCTAGGTGTTTCGCGTTGTAAAGATGCAGGATTTTAGGATAGGATATTTATTGATTTACTTATTAAAAATGAAACTGTAAAAAAACAAAAATAAAATAATGACCCATGTTAAAACAGTACAGAAAAAACAAAAATACTTCTAATAAAAATATAGCGTATTTATTTAATTTTCGTTAGTAGAACAAGGCTCTATTTGACTGTAGATTTCAGCACGTTTTAATTTAGGTTAAGTTAGGAATATCGTTTACAACTATGCATGACGGGAAAAATCCTGCACGCGTCCCGTCACGATCGTCATCTAGCGCCTCATTGGCGTGATCAGTATGGTCTTGGCCTGCCACCTCGGTGGCCGTAAGTTCAATTCTCGGTCATTCCATTGAGGTGCTGGAGATGTGTATTTCTGGTGATAGAAGTTCACTCGCGACGTGGTTCGGAAGTACGTAAAAGCCGTTGGTCCCGTTGCTGAATAACCACTGGTTCCATGCACGTAAAAACAACAAACAAACAAACAAACGATCGTCGTCTCTCAAAGGCTGAAATCATAGCTGTTGGCTACCATTTTTTTTCGAACAACAACACCTTTCTCACCAGACGCCAGGTAGGCCTCCAGGCCTGTCAGTCGTCCTGCTTCAGGAACAGTCTCCATTCTTGGCGATCATCATAGAGCCTCATCTCATCAACTTCCCGCAAACTAGAGCCTCTCCTCTCTACTCCTCTCTCTATGTTTTGTAGCCATCTCATTTTTGGTCTTCCTACCGGTCTCCTTCCTTCCGGTGTCCATTCCAAAAACCTTATAGGATATCGCTCCTCCTCCATTCTTTTGGTGTGTCCAAACCATCTAAGCTGTCCTCTCTCCACAAAATCTAGTATCCCCTCCACTCCCAGTTCTCTTCTAATGTCTTCATTTCGTAGCCTATCTAGTCTTGTTACACCTTTTATGAGTCTTAGGGCTTTCATTTCAGCTGCTTGAAGTTGGCTTCTAGTTCTTGATGTTAATGTCCATGATTCATGGCCATAAGTCAATATTGGTCTTAAAATAGAGAGGTATATTATGGTTTTCACTTTGCGAGGTATATTTCTGTCTTTCATTAGTGGGTAGAGCAGATACAGGTTGTTACTGAATTTCTGTATTCGGGTAGTTGTTCCAGTTTTGAATCGTTTTGGTCACTAACAGAATAATAATAAGAAGACCCTCTTGGAGGCAAGTTCTGTTGAATAAATTGCTGCATTATCCGAATGAGGAAACTGTATAAAAGCAGTTCGCATAAGCAGCCTTTTTATTCAATAATAGTAATAATCATATATAATGGGCGTAATGTCTGTCTGTCTGTCATTCAATCACGGCCAAACGGCTGGTCAGATGGGCATGAAACTTGGCAGGGTTATGGTGAGGACCCCTAAGATGGTTTGTAATGGGGTTTCATCCAACCTACCCTCCTTTGTAGGGGGTGGGGTGAGAAGGGATTCCCTGAAATGGAGCTGTTTCTGGCCATGAAACGAGGCTGGTTATTCCCGTAGACTTAGTTTACTACGATTTTTCATACATAATTTCTGTACAACTTCCCCGGAGAAAAGTCGCGAATATTTCAGCTCGGACACAGTAGAAGATGAAAATTATCATCAATATGCGCAAGATTTTTTTGAATAACTTAAATCCATCGGGACTGCCAGTGCACAAAATAATGTTGAAGAAGTACTGCCCGGTAATGTTGCTTCGGAATTTCGATCCTGCCAATGGACATAATAAAAAGGAAACTGACAAGTTCCTACTCTCTACTCTTTTATCAGTAGCCATAACGCACTGACATACATGTTGCGTCTTTGCAGTAACATAATGAAAAGAAAGATACTTTATTATTCGTATTACCGTGCAAAGTAATTGACAAAGAAACGAAACAACCAATCAAGAATCCCTATTCCGTTAAATGAAAGTCACCGACAAGAGAGAGAGAGAGAGAGAGAGAGAGAGAGAGAGAGAGAGAGAGAGAGAGAGAGAGCCATTTAACGACATTAATGCAACTACAATTTTATAATTTTTAACTTGCTATCGAAAAATGAGAGAGAAAAGAGAGAGGAGATATTTGTGATTTGAGAGCTAAGTAATCCGATAATCCCATCACCATCTTCGTTACTTGACTTACATTGAGAGAGAGAGAGAGAGAGAGAGAGAGAGAGAGAATCATTAAAGAGGGTAAACAATAATGAATACGAACTTCTTTACGTTCATTGATCGTCCCTTCACTCACTTGAGAGAGAGAGAGAGAGAGAGAGAGAGAAAAGCATAGAAAGAGGGAAACAACAATTAATAAGAATTTCTCTGCGTTCAGTGATCGTCCCTTGAATTACATTACGAGAGAGAGAGAGAGAGAGAGAGAGAGAGAGAGACGAGAGAGAGAGAGAGAAAGACTATTCGTGTAATCGCCCTTATTTTAACATTGTTGAACAAATAGTACATATAAATTTTTCACTTCTGCACCCGTATTTTATCACCCATCGTAGATGGGTAAGTTTTGCTAGCAATAATAATAATAATATAATATAATAATAATAATAATAATAAATAAATAATACAGAAGTAATAAAAACAAAAATAAAAAATGATAACGAACGGCTATAATAAAAACAATCTGTATATGACGCGCATGAAGAAAACACATATGTACAACTCCCTATTTTCTCTCTCTACTTGTATGAAAATTAGTCACTGCGAACAGACAATCCAATGACAAAAAATCTGGAAAAAAGAGCGTGTTTTGGCTTGCAGGCAAAAACGAGAAACCATGTGACCCAGTCATTAAAAACTTATAGCTGTACCGAACTTTTATTTGCATTGCGTCGTAGACGAGAAAAACTGACGTTATATATCTAGTTAGCAGAGAGAGAGAGAGAGAGAGAGAGAGAGAGAGAGAGAGAGAGAGAGAGAGAGAGAGAGAGAGAGAGAGAGAGAGAATGACCTTCGGGGAAATGCCTCTGTATTTTTACCGATTCTACTTTCGTAGGAAGCTTAGTTACAAAGAAGTGAATTCTCAAAGCCGAGGCAGCCATGAAGGATTCAAAGGTCCAAAAAGATCAGAGAAAGAATTTTTCATTGCAATTACTGTCACAGCCAATTAGTGTTTTGGTTTTCTCTTTTTGTCGGTGTAATCAATCTGGGGTAGATTAATTTTTTTTTTTGTAAGTTGAACAAAGCCTCACTATAAGGGTGCAATGTTATCTTTGTACATTTGTTCTTTTGTCTTAAAAGAATCTTCTTAAACTACTAAATATTTTGCTTTTAAAGTTAAGCAAAGCCTCACTATAAGTCCAATGATCTCTTTGTGCATTTGCTCTTTTATTCTTAAACTACTTGACTATTTTGTATAAGATGAACGTTATATCTAAAAAAGGATAGCAGCTTTTACTATCATTGCAAGGAATATTTGTTAAACTGAGCAGCTGACAATTCCACAATCTTCAGGCGACCTGGGACGAATCATTTAGCTCTATTATGCTGGAGATGTCTAAACTAGCTGTAACCATCCAATTACTATCAGCCAATGAAATAACTCGAGGACTTCAACTGGCTTAGTCAGCCGCTTTGAGAATATGTCCGTTAATGTTGACATTGCAGGTGACCGGAAAATTCGGTGGTCATTTTGTTATTCATTCTCTTGGTCATCATGAAAGTGCTGCCAATGGGTTGCAATGGGGCTGAAACTCATTCTTGGCACCCTGGAATGATTTTCAGGCAAACGTCACACATTTTACAAGTTTGTGTAACTTGATATTACTGGGACATTTTGCCTTTGAAAGTTTTACAGTGTAATCTGAGCAAGGTTTTCTATTCATTAGTGGTGTTGTGTTCTTTTCAAACTGAATTTATTTTGCTTCGTCTGCGCTACACTATTCTGGACGTAACTGTCAAGAGTTGCATTTCTCTTTTTTTATTGGTTCTCATTTTTCTTCCATATTTCTTAGTGTAAGTCATGCTACGCAACTTACTTCAAGTCTGACTCGCCTGGCGTTACATAGACGCTAGAAGGAATAAAAATGAAAACATAAAGTTAACCTCACGACTTGAATCAATTTTATGATTTCCATGATTCAGGCGTCTTTATGCAATATCATTTCTATTCATTTCTGGGAATGGGTGCAAAATGTTAATCTTGTTAGTTTTCAAATGGCCGTTTATCACGAGCGACAGACTGTAAACTTATGTGACAATTTCACATTCGTAATTCATCATCGCCAGCATCCATCTATGCCAGGGTCATTACGTAACGCAGCTGGACACAGTGCGTAATACTTGTAAAGAAGATAAACTGCAGCCCAGTATCACCATCATAATTCATTTGATGGAAGATTTGCCAGACTGCGTGGAAGAGGATATGTGCCGTTCAAAGGAATCGGAATGAAAAAAAAAAAAAGTAACAGACGACGCGGGATGAATTTAACTCTAGAACCAATCTCATGAATAGGTAGTAAGAGGTAAGAGTTTTGGATGAGAGAGAGAGAGAGAGAGAGAGAGAGAGAGAGAGAGAGAGAGAGAGAGATCTTAGGCAGGCACACGTGCCAAGCACTAGGAGAAACTAATTCAGCGCTGAAACGGAAAATGACAGTGAAAAGGTTTGGAGAGTGTAACAAAAGGAAAACCTCAAAGCAGTTTCACTATGAATCAATTGTTAGGAGAGGGTGGACAGTGAGAGGGAAGAAAGAGAATATGAGCGGAGGTGCAGTAGAAGGTATGAAAGCAGTCGCAGCTAAGGGCCAAAGGAACGCTACAAAGAGCCTTAAGTGATGCATACATTGCACCGAATGAGGTGCACTGACGGCAGTAACCCCCTACGATAGAGAGAGAGAGAGAGAGAGAGAGAGAGAGAGAGAGAGAGAGAGATTCACTGGGATGCGGAACAAGACTGAAAGGAAATAAACGAGCAAAGTCAATCTCCTTCGAACAGATTACATAACGGTAAAAAAAGGGAATTCAATGAGAAATAACGCAAAACGTGAACACCAAACACTGCCTTCAGGGATTCACATGGCTTATTCAGAGATAGTTGTTATCCACTGTATGCAAGCATTCTCGCCTGGAAATAGACGATAAAGGCAATCGTCAAACTCCATCTTTGATTTACTAGGTCAATATCATATGACCCCTGTGGCCGAGTGAATATAATGTTGGCCTGGTAAATCACCGGTCAGAGGTAAATCCCCGTAGGAGGGTAGGGCCGTCAGTGCACCTCATTCGGTGCAATGTAGGCATTACTTAAGGTTCTTTGCAGCGTCCCTTTGGCCGCTGGCTGCAACTACTTTCATTCCTTTTACTGTACCTCCGTTCATATTCTCATTCTTCCATCTTACCTGTCCACCCTCTCCCAACAATTGTTTCATAGTGCAACTGCTTTGAGGTTTTCCTCCTGTGACACCTTTCCAACCTTCTGCTGTCAATTTCAGTTTCAGCGCTGAATGGCCCTAGTTGCCCCAGTGCTTGGCATTATTGCAGAATGCCATAAATCTATATAAATCATATCAAATCAAGTCAGAGGTAAAGTTCCCAAGGTCGTTGGTACAAAATAACAAAAGGTCGCTGAGGAAATTATGGGACTATTCATTCCCCAGAGAAATGTAATAATATCCGTACGTAAAATGCAGGACATCACAGGGAAATGTCTTCTGGAAGGAGTGGTGAATGATGACTGAATTTAATCTATTTAGCGCATCAAATTACGAACGGATAAAAAAAATTTGAGCGGATATTTTGTTTTAAGCTATGAATGGTTTTGTTTCCTATCATAAAATTATCTTTAAGATTGACACTGAGGACAGTCGATCTCAAATCGGAAATTATAGGATGGAACGTGGAAGAGATCGTAAAAATAGCCCTGATTTCTGGGAAAGCCAGGTAACTGCAAAACATGCTTTCAGTAAAAAAAAAAAAAAAAAAAAAAAAAAAAAAAAAGATAATGTCCATCATGAAGGCACTCCAATCTTTGCAGGATCAAAATTCTTCATGACGAATAGAAATGACTGAGGCTGAGAGGCATCATTGTGAATCACATGAGTCACGCAAGCATGAAAAGTGGCTCTTTTCGTGAAAGAATCAAGAATAAATATAGCCATTTGTCAACTGAGGTTTTAAGGAAATCTGAATAGACATTTGTCAGGTGGGCTCGATTTCACTTATTTAAGGAAGGCGTCATCAGAGGTAAGATTTCCATATTCTGCGGAAGTAATATAGTGCCTCACAATCCAAAACATATCTGGTCTTCGTGTTATGAGTGAAAAGGAATAAGTAAACCAGAAGCTCCTAGACTTAATGAAGCACATACATCCGTCCACTTAACATACTAAATTTCTCTCAGTCTAAAGTTTACGTAAATTTCTCACCGTCTAAAGTTTACGTAATCTCATAACGCCGTTTTTCTAAGGAGGACCCCAGAATAAAAAATGAGCCTCCCTTCACTCCGCCCGCGACCCGTCCTCCCCCCCCCCCGCCCCCCCTCCCCCCCCCCCCCCCCCCCCCCACCCCCCCCCCCCCCCCCCCCCCCCCCCCCCTTCACCCGATTCATCATTAATGCACCTCACTGAATCCTGACGAAGGGCTAAATGGAAAAGATGTCGGGGGAGGAGCGCCTACACTCCTTTCAAACTTTCCTGCTGAGGATAATTTCTCGCAGAATCTTTATATCCGTTTCTTCTCGTGTTGTCGTTAAATATTTGTCAGTGAAGTGTCTTGCAATATTTTTTCTTCGCCCTCTCTCTCAGTCTCTATATATTCAAGTAGTCTTTTCCCAGGAGCTGCACAGCTTCTTGACAACAATAACTTTCCAATATGTGCCTCACTTTCCTTTCTTTCCCACGCATCTTCAATTCTCGGTGCGGTGATGAGGGACAGTCTTCAATACGCGCGTGTATGTATGTTTTGGTGTATGTGTGTGTGTGTGAGTGAGAGAGAGAGAGAGAGAGAGAGAGAGAGAGAGAGAGAGAGAGAGAGAGAGCTGATAAAATATGCATGTTAGAACAGTCACTACGAGTTTCTTGGGTCTCGCGAAGTTTTTCGTTCCGAGATTTCAATCCTAAAAAGAGTCGCTTTGGGTCCATGTTTACCACAGGAAGCAGAAGAAGAAGAAGAAGAAGAAGAAGGAGAAGAAGAAGAACTGGAAGAGAATGAAGGGAGGAGGAGGAGGAGGAGGAGGAGGAGGAGGAGAATGTGAAAACAGTGCTTGGATTTGAGGCTCCCACTTGACGATTCCATTTTTAAAACATTTTTGTTACTCTAGTCTTGGTAATCAGGCAAGGCTATGGAAGAAATGGTGGAAACGACTTCTTATCTTGGAGGTTACGTCTCTCCTTAGATTAAATTCGGTGGTATTCGGAAAAAGGCTCTTGATTTGATTATCTGCAGACAATGAAAATAACCCCTCAAAAACATTCAGTGCATTTTAACTTTAACTTTTCCTGCCACCTCTTATCGTTTATCCTCATCATTCCCATTTTATCCTTTACCTTTGTATTCTCATTGAATTCCTTTCCAGTTACCCACAGCAGAGGAATTGCGCTATTCATGTTCCAAATTTCGTTTTGCTCTTAGAATATATATCATTTTGGAGTAACCCCAAAAATTCCTTGACCATAATATAGCACCTTTCAATATCCATATATGATTCAAGTGTTGCTGATCAGCAAGGACAATATGCTCAGAAATACAGTCAATCTTTTGACAATCTTAATCTGATAAAAAAAAGCCACACCAAGCCCACTACATGCTATCTGTAAACATCAACTGTGCTGCTGTTGTCAGGAAAGTTAGCATTACACGCAAGGAGGCTTCATACATCTGCAGAGATGGTAATTGATATTCTAGATCTAGAATATCAGTCTCCATCTTTGGAAGTCTATAACATCAAGAGACCTTTTATCGTCTCTACGACATGTCTCTACGTAACATTTTCTGACTCAATAACAACGTCA
>NC_061106.1:22564069-22579069 GCF_015104395.2 Macrobrachium nipponense
CATGTCATCTATGACATTTTATGTTGAAGTAAAATTAGTAGTGCACATTATTCAGTCATTTGATGTCTAGGCCAGTCCCTTATGACGCTCCTGATTGGCTGTTGATAAGCCAATGACAGGGCTGGAGCGTTCACATAGGAAGGATGTATGTTCCACTTCTCTTGAGGGATGCTTTTGAAAGACGATCCCTCATAGAGGTGGAACATACATCCTGCCTTTGTGAACTTTTGAGAGAGACTGAGAGTTTCAGCTCAATGACTGGCTTATCAACAGCCAATCAGGAGCGTTGTAAGGACTGGCCTAGACATCAGATGCCCCGGTGATGTGAATGTACTATAGGTAATATCTGTTTACATCATAATACATTTTAAAATAGACCTGAAATTATGTTTTCTTTATTTTGCAGTGAGAAGTTTGAGCTTCTATTGTATTTGCACCAATATTTGATTCAGGACCCAGGACCGATTAAAAACTTTTTCCCTGTCATATGTCATCATTAGTTTCTTTTGAATAACTAATCGAAAACTAAGGATAAAATCAGACTCTCCCCTTCTTTTCAACTGAGAACACCCTATGACGAACACCTTTTGACGAAATGTTGCCCCGCCCATCCACCAGTAGAAACTCCATCGGCTCTGAAACCCAAAGACTATGAATGGCGGAACGATACATAGATGTGGGTAGGGTATCAGTGCTAGCATAGTAATACTACTGTAGCAGTAGTGCCGCAACAGTATAGCAGTAATATACATGAATTAAACGTTTAGGCCAACTGCTGGGATCCTTGAGGATCATTAGCACTTCTTACAACTACTCGAGAAATTAGTTTTTATAGTCAGAAGTAAAATTTTCTAATCCAACAATGCCCATGGTAGCCTCAGGTGTTATCCTGAATTATAACGAAGGCGAAAGTGGGTGGAGCCTTGTTTGAAGTCATCATTCTGACGATAATTATTGTGAAGGTTTAAAGCCAATATACGGTACCGGCTATTTTTTTTTCAGTAAATAGGTAGATAGCCAATAAATAAAAATTGCTTGACATTGGATATAGCAGTTTTTCAAATCAGCTTGTCTACTATGTTTTTTGATAATTACCAACTATTCCCTACATCTTGTCAATCTGATTGTGACCTATAAAGTAGACTTTAATTTCTTAGGAAATTTATTTTGGGAGTTAGACTAATAATCGAAGTGTTTTTGTATTTATTAACTATTTTGTTGGTTTGTTTATTATGACAATTATCATTGGAGAGGTTCCAGAGTTCATAAAGGTGTACTGCTTTGCTTGTATTTAATTTGTATGTCATTGTTACGAATAGCCTAATCATCCATCGAGAAAGAGGGAAGAAATGCTGTCATAAGTTACGTAACGAGTGCGTTCGAAACCTTTTCTCTGAGTAAGTTGGCCCGTCTTCAAAAAAGTCACTTTTACATTATAAGTACCAAATGTATTCAACCTACGTAATGCAGAATACAGTCAAAATTATGTGTAGATATAATATGTATTCTGATAAGCGTTAAATTTATGAAATGATAGATAAAAAGTTTAGTGCGAAAAAAAACCGTGTTACAGAGGCCCTGAATCTCATAGTAGGCAGATTTTACTAGTAATATATTCCCTACATAACTATTTCTACAGACTTCTGCATTCTTAACAATGCGAGTTTGTATGATTATGAAATGTGCCAGAATTTTCTTGTTTTTGTTTAGTTTAGTGGTCTCAAGACAAAATTAATCAGATAATTAAATATCTTAAATATGGATTATTGTGTCTCGATGAAAACTACTGCACCAGGTAAAAAATATGTGCTCTCAAGTTTAAAGCAAATGTAACTGTCGTTTCTCTCTCTCTCTGGTAGAGAAGACGGTTCAGTGTTATACTAACTAACAGGTACAGGTAGGTGGATGCATTCCATAGTGTTAGAAATGATATTCAATATGATAGGTAAGTTATTCCGGTTGTATGAAGATATATACAAGGTGTTTCGAAATTAAAGCCCCACCCCTCTACAGCATAAACTAAAATTGAAATGGACAAAAGCAATAGTAATTCAGAACAGGTATTTATTTAAGTTTCTCTTTGAGTATTTGATATTTTGTGTGGCCTCCATCTGCCTGTACTACAGCCTGCATTCTTGAGGGGTATGATTTCAGCAAATCGCAAAAAAGCAGAGAATCAAACTCCATTTCCCTAAGCACTTCGGTCACCTCTCTTCGCAGGTTGTCGAGGCTTGGTATACCATCATAGTTCATTGTGCGCTCTTCAACACGATCCTTTAAGATACTACCGATGTTTTCACACACATTAAGGTCAGAGGAGCTACCTGGAAATTCACTTGACGAGAAGAAATCGATACCACTGTTTTGAAGCAGCTCCTGTGTCTGAAGAGCCTTGAAACATGGTGCCTTATAACGCAAAAATGTGATTTCTTCAACAGATAACACATTTTCAGAATCTTTGAGAAAAGGAAATACTCCATCAGTAAGCACAGTTTCTCTGAAGTATTTGCCATTCCATGACTGTCCTTTTTCTTTGATGATCCACATTAAACCGTTTGGCTGTGGAACGGAGAAAATTCCCTTAAACATTCAGGATTTTTCACAACTTGGCGATAGCGCACGTCATCGCTGATATCATCCAACTTTGCAGCCCAAATGATGTCATTTTTATGATTTGGCTTCCTGACTGTGTAAATGAAGAATTCATCTGATGCGGCAACATGGAGAAAGTTAGCTTCATCCCAATCTTTAAAAAATGAATCACAAAACCATGCACGGTCTTCTCTCTGTTGCTGAGTGATGTTGGGCTTGCTGATAGCATGAAATGGCTTGATACCAGATTTTTTCAACTCATGATATACAGCACTATAACTTCTCTTCTTTCCCCTTTCTGTTTCTAGTTCAAGCGCCAATTTACATAAAGACTTTCTTGGTCAACCCAATGCCTCAGCTATGATGTCTTTTGACTCCTGAGAAAGGACTTCAGCCCTTACAAGATTCTCACTCTTTTCGTGATGACAGTCATATGGATTTTTGTTCCAGTTTCTTTTAACAAAGGATTCATCTCTTTTAATGTATTTAGCTATCCAGGAACGTGAAATGAAGGATGCGCCAGCATCCCTGGCCTCTCTGAAGGTTATAGCCCGGATTCGGTCAATCCATCTGATTTCTTCCAAGTCGTTAGCCATGGCTGTATCTAACTCCGTCACTCAGTCTGAAAATACAAGAAATGTAAAATGAAAAATGATTTGATAGAAACTTAAGATAATGTACTTGGAGATAGCCTATAGCAGAAAACTTCATAAATTTCCATTTGTTCTGTGGAGTTGGGGGGGGGGGGGGCGGCTCTAATTTCGAAACACCCGGTAGTATACTACATAATTAATTAGTCAATGACTGAACACTTGAAAATGGAATTCAAATTTTCATCATCTCTATGAAATTTTCAGCTTTAAAACAATTTGATGATATAGTGTGGTTACACAGTACTGTAGGAGTGCTGCATATTTTATTGGAAGATAACATTCTTTAAAACTACTGTGATTCAAATTGACCGTCCGTCACAGAATTGTACAAAGCATTTCCAGTCACATAACATGGGTTCCCTGGAAAATGACTTTGTGGTTAATCAAAGGTGTGTTTACTTTTGTTCTGTTACTGAATTGGGACTGAATTTAGATTCCAGGTGATTAATGGTCGCTGAACCGCATTCATTCAAAACAATTCTTATTATTTCTATGTTCTCAAATAATAAGATAATTATGAATTGCATATTTACATCCCATTTTTAATGTGTTACAAGGAGTCTCAAATATTTCCGACGTTCAGAAAGATGCCTGCATGTTATATTAAACATATACGCGACGTCTTACTAAGGTTGCGTTCACACAAACGCGTCGCGTCGAGTCGCGCTAATTCATGGCTAGTGTCATTTTCGCCTTAAATAGGAATAGGGATGTTAGTGTTTTCTACTTTGCTTTCTTATTGCATTTCAGTTTACGAACGCGAGTTATGTTCTTATAGAATTGTACTCCTTTATATGTTTTTTCACTTTTAAGTAGGACAAAATGTAATATAATTAAATTTCAGTTCATCTTTTTTTTGTATCCATATGATATACATTTAAAATCTTAAAACTTACTTATAGTTTTTGAAAATGTTTATGGTTGAGTAGTTGATTATTATATATATATATATTATATATATATATATATATATATATATATATATATATATATATATATATATATATATGTATGTATATATATATATATATATATATATATATAGAGATATATAATATATATATATATACTATATATATATATATATATATATATATATATATATATATATATATATATATATATATATATATATTTCTCTTGATGTTTTGGCTAATTCGTTTAGAATTGTATCTTTAATTAGTTATCCTGTAAAATTCAATTAAAATGAAACTTGCCTTAGAAAAATGGACCATTTTCCCCTAAGTTGCAATTGCCCGCCTGTAGGTAGTATTGTTTTTCTTATAGACAAAAAGGTAAATAAAGGAAAATCCCCAAATTTATTTTAACAGATAAGATTAACAAAAAATCCCGTATATATATATAGAGATATATATATATATATATATATATATATATATATATATATATATATATATATATATATATATATATATATATATATAATATATATATATATATATATATATATATATATATAGATGATAGAGAGAGAGAGAGAGACGAGAGAGAGGAGAGAGAGAGAGAGGAGAGATGAGAGAGAGAGAGAGAGAGAGAGAGAGAGAGAGAGATGAGAGAGAGAGAGAGAGATATCAGCAATTTATAGCACAAGAGACAGGCAGACTTAAAAAAATGTTCAGAATATTTCCTGCTATATTTTGATAAATCGAAATATCTCTTGTGGAATAGAAAATCAACGAAAAAATCGAGAGAGAATGAGACGGCGAGTATGTGAACTGGGTATGTCCAGATATTGTTCGAAATACGGAGAGAAGTCTAAACGCAGGAATAGTCATCTTGTTTATTGTGGCTGCCTATTCACTGGTGAGGTTCTTCCTGACTACTGTTGATGGAGCTGAACAGCCCAAGGAGAAGGAACTGAAGGAGAGAATTGCGGCTTGGCGAGACACCATCGTTGCCAGAGAGAGCAGCAGGTGAACTTGGACAGGATAATTCTTCAGCTGCAACAGAGGCTTGACAACAATGAAGAGATTCAGAAGGCGGGCGGAAGGAAGAACACACTCGTGTATCCAGATCACTCAGAGGTGTTGCAACAGCAGCCTGGCAAGAAGGGCCTACTCGCTCGAAGCTGACAGTTGTTCCTGAAGAGGGAGAACGACCAAGAAAAGGGAAAATCGGCAGCTGGAAGACGAGATCCTCAAGATCACAGATGAAAATCAGCAGCCGATGGAAAAGACAAAGGAAATTGGGGAGAGAAACAATGCCCTATGTAAGAGGATAAGGGAACTAACAGTGCGATTGGCAGAGGCAAACAGCTAGGTTGAGAGGCAAGAGGAACTCGTACGACAGAAGGAGAAAGACCCACAGTCCAGGAACAAAAGGACGCGACCGAAAAGCGCGAATCCGGCAGGAAAGACGTCGAGGTCAGGTTCGAGCGCCTGCAGAAGGAAGTGGAAGACCTCAGGAAGGAAAAGTGTGGACTCCAGTGTGAAGTTGAGGTTGCGAAACTCAAGAGTAGGGAGCTGACATGCCTTCTAGAGAAAGGAAATCATGGCTGGAGAGGAAGACCGGTGTCCAGGGCGAACGGAACGAAAAGCTGGAATATGAGGTTGGACAGCTGCGAGGAGCGAAGAAGAAATTGGTTTACAACCTGAAGAACCTGCAGGGGAAAAACAGACGCCTGGAGAAAGACAACTGGAAACTGAAGGAGCAGCTGTTCGTCTTCAAGGAATGGCGCGATCTTCAAGGAATGGCGCTGGCCTCACAAAGACGGATGAGATGTGAAAAATTTGAGGTCCATGTTTGTTGCATGGAAAGTTTAATGTCTATTTGTAGTAAGTATGCTTTGTTGATCCTTGAAGGAAGTTGAAACAGTGAAAATGAGCAAGACAATAGTGTTATAATATGTGACACGCAGCCTCAAAATGTTAATAATGATGCCGAGGAACAGTGCATAATCATATGGTCAAGTAGTGACGAACACATCGATTCAGATATTACACATATCAGTGACAGACTCGGATGAAATATTGTTCACAATTAGAAAATTAAATAATTTAGTTTACCGAGTAAGGTGAGGATTTCGTTTTCTTTGTTATCGTACAGAAGGCCAAAAGTAAACAAGCATCGCTTGAAAAACGTAACTAAGCGCTTGCGGAAACTTTATGCGGACACAACGGCAACACCGCCTTGTACAACAAAATATATATATTTTTAACACTACTGTGGCTTTTAATTGTCAGTGATAGAGACCTCGTTACAGAGGTTCCTTAGTTCAAGAATAATAATAATAATAATAATAATAATAATAATAATAATAATAATAATAATAATAATAATAATAATAAAATCCTCATAGTAGCACGAGTCTTTAAATGGAGAAGCAAATCCAAAGTTATGTAAATGTACATATATTTAAATAAAAAACAACAAGGATAGCTTTCGGGAAAGCTATCCTTGTTGTTTTTAAATCTAAATATATGTACATTTACATAACTGTGGATTTGCTTATCCAGTAATAATAATAATAATAATAATAATAATAATAATAATAATAATAATAATAAGCAAAAGCCCTCCACTGGAGCCTGTGCAAGAAACATCAGCTACCTTGCAGTAATAAGTGGTACGAGCACCAACCTGAGGGAGTGATAGAAAACGATCAGGCAAAGATCCTCTGGGACTATGGTATCAGAACGGATATGGTGATACGTGCGAAATAGACCAGACGTGACGTTGATTGACAAAGTCAAGAAGAAAGTATCACTCATTGATGTCGCAATACCATGTGACACCAGAGTTGAAGAGAAAAAGAGGGAAAAAATGGATAAGTATCAAGATCTGAAAATAGAAATAAGAAGGATATGGGATATGCCAGTGGAAATCGTACCATAATCATAGGAGCACTAGCACGATCCCAAGAACCTTGAAAAGGAATCTAGAAGAACTAGACGCTGAAGTAGCTCCAGGACTCATGCAGAAGAGTGTGATCCTGGAACGGCGCAGCATAGTAAGAAAGTGATGGACTCCTAAGGAGGGCAGGATGGAACCCGGAACCCCACACTATAAATACCACCCAGTCGAATTGGATCACGTGGATAGAGCCAAAAAAAAAAAAAAAAAAAAAAAAAAACCAATCATAATAAAAAAAAATCCTCATAGTAGCACGAGTCTTTAAAACTGGAGAGCAAAATCCAAATTTATGCAATTGTACATATATTTAAATAAAAAAACAACAAGGATAGCTTTCGGGAAAGCTATCCTTGTTCTTTTTAAATCTAAATATATGTACATTTACATAACTGTGGATTTGCTTCTCCAGTAATAATAATAATAATAATAATAATAATAATAATAATAATAATAATAATAATAATAATAATAATAATAATTTTTATTAAAATAATAACAATTTATTAAAAAAATCATTATGATAATAATAGTAATAATAATAATATTCTGCATCAGAGCCATCTACAGGCCAAGTTTCACAGCGTCCGCCACGTCTGTTGATTATCATTTCTGCTTTAACATCCTGGCCCCTTTGAACTAATCATTTTTTTTTTTTTAATTGAAACACTATCCCCCACTCCATGAGCTTTACACCCCACTGGTTGACAGCCCGGCGGAAGCTGCAACAGTGCGTGCGTGGAGAACTTAATGGTTGATTAGGAGTGATGGATGGTCCTGTCAGAGCGTCTTGGGCGGCAGACAACTACACGTCCTGGTAGGAGCCTATCACGTATATACACTTGACTCGCCATTACCGCTTTGCAGCAGACAGAGAGAGAGAGAGAGAGAAGAGAGAGAGAGAGAGAGAGAGAGAGAGGTGATTTACATTCAAAGCTGGGTTTAATGGTTTGGATTTTCCCATTCATGAACTAAAACACATCAAAACTCTCATTTCCTTGAGAATATTCCAGGCGTTTCGACCTAAAAACTGGAAAGCTCGGGAATGCATTCGGCTCCAGCTCTGAGAGAGAGAGAGAGAGAGAGAGAGAGAGAGAGAGAGAGAGAGAATTCGTTTTCTCTCACAGGGTTCATTCCGAGTTTGGTTTAATTTTGATCCCGTTCATTCAAAAGAAAGGGACCTTCTTTTTTCCACTCTTTCCGAAAGAGACGAAGAAGTCCCGGATTGAATGGATTCGAAGCATTACGTTCCTGGTTAATTGCTCTTCTGACACGAAGTCTCATTAATGTAAACTGTTTTCTTTTGCGAGGATTTTTTTTAGCCAGATTGATTTTCATTTCGTTCCTAAGAAAAATGTCTCCGAAATTCCTTCCTTTCCTAAATTCCGTTTCTTTGAAATGGACTGCGTTGAATGTTGCTAGCTGGAGTTTTTTGGTTTTTCGTCGCAAACGATAAGGAATTCAATTTATTCATGAAACGATTCACTTAGTGGATGCTGGCTTTTATTTTATTTTCTTCTTTCCATTCCGATCTACTTGTATTATTTTGATTGTTACCTATGGAAGAAATGCCTTGTGATATCTGTGGAGAGCTTTAGTAAATTTCCTTCTGAAGTTTCTTTTCATCCCACTAATGAATCTACGTCTTCTTTGTCGAGATACGTAATGCCACACAGCTCTTGCATTTTTACAGCTTTCCTGACACCAGTTTCTTCAACTTTTCTAGTAATCGTTCATTTTAACACTTTTGTACCTCACGGAATGGATCCTTCATGAATTCCAGCTCCCCTCTCCTGGTTAAATGGTGTTTCAGCTGAAAGTGGTATGATCTTCCTTCTTGAAGCCATTTTTAGTCCAAACAAGAGTGCCTACCAAATTCCTGTTACTGTTGTTATATCGCTCTTAATTCTGTTAAATTTGGTTAGAACTCTTACCAATCTTCGCTTTAATATGCTTGGAATTTTATTACCTCTCTGTAAATATACATGAATTCAGGAAATCACGAAGGAGAATGGTCTGAGTAGTCTTTTGTCACGTTCATTTCCAAAATGTGTAACTCTCAGACCTACTCTGTGTTTCCTGCATCACTTTATCGAGATACAAGTATAGACACATACACATATAAAATCCAAGCGCTTTCGTCTTTACTAAGACATTGTCAAGGAACTAATGAAATACAATTGGAGAGAAAGGTCTCAGGTACACAACAAGATCAAGAATATCAGATGGTTAATTGTCAAAAGGGTAAAAATTAAAAGAGATAATCCAGGATTATCGGATATCACACGGTCACAAACCTAAACAGATTTGAACCTAACCGAAATTACAAAGTATCTTTACAGTCCAAAACATGTAAAAACTGAATATATTAATTTTGTCGCTTATATTTATCTACAACTTTTTTCATTATGAAAGCATCAAGTTTAAATAAACCAAGACTTAAATTTAGAACATTTCTATTATTTGACTTGATGAAACAAGATTCAGTGATATTCCTTTCAACTGTGTCATTACATGAGATTAAGGCTCTTGCTTGACTCCAGTTAATATGTACGAATCTCTTTCACAACGTCTCAAACGGCATCAATATTCTGTGAGAACTGGGCAAATATCGAATGCATTATTCGTACATATGAGAGATTTAGATCATCCTATTAACTAGAGTCAAACAAGAGCCTCAATCCAATGTAATGACACAGTTAAAAGGAATATCACTAAATCTTGTTTCATCAAGTCAAATAATAGAAATGTTCTAAATTTAAGTCTTGGTTTATTTAAACTTGATGCTTTCATAATGAAAAAAGTTGTAGATAAACATAAGCAACAAAATTAAAATATTCAGTTTTTACATGTTTTGGACCGTAAAGATACTTTGTAATTTCGGTTAGAGTCAAATCTGTTTAGGTTTGTGACCGTGTGATATCCGATAATCCTGGATTATCTCTTTTAATTTTTACCCTTTTGACAATTAACCATCTGATATTCTTGATCTTGTTGTGTACCTGAGACCTTTCTCTCCAATTGTATTTCATTAGCTCCTTGACAATGTCTTAGTAAAGACGAAAGCGCTTGGATTTCTGACTATCATTTTCCTGTGGGATTCGCTTATTTATGAAGTCACGTGCATCTACTGTGATTTTTTAAACATACACATATACAAACAGAAACATATATATTTGAAGTAACGCCACGGGCTGTACTGTGAGTAAGAGTCAGTGCTGGTATAAGGCCAGCTAAGTCTATAATAAATCTAGCATGAATCTGGGCTTCTTTGATCTTGATGTTTTTATCGTAAACAAATGACCCACTTTCCGTTGGGTTTCCTGGAATAAATAGATAAAATGAATGCTATATATGTTTCAGAGCTCTTTCCATCAGCAGTCTTTTCTCTTACTCGGGGAGTAAGCCCACAAACTAGTTTGTTGCTATTGTTGTTGTTGCTCTTGTTCTTGATGGGGGAGTAGGAAAGATCTATGGAAGAACTTAAAAAGGTCTGAAAAAGGTGTTTTGCGCTGAGTTAAAGATACAGGATAGGATATATATGATTTATCTACTATAATGAAAATGTAAAAAATAAATAATGTGCATGTTACGCAATACACAAAATTAATTTCTAATAAAATATAGCGTATTTATTCTGTCTCAATGGTGAAACAAGGCTCTATTTGACCGTAGATTTTATAAATTTTTAATTTGCATTAATTTAGGAATATAATGTTTATAACTTATGCGTGAAGGGAAAATCTTGGACGCGTCCTGAATAAGCTGGAGGTCGGATCACTCCTTGTTCATTCATCAGGAAAAATTTATCATAAGAAACCTTAGCTAAAATTTTTAACATTTCTATAAATTTTCATATTATGTATATGTTATTTTGTTATTAATAGGATAAAAGGAACAATGACGGTATTAAGAAAGGTTATAGCTTTTCAAATAAAGTTATCTCACATGGATCGAAGTCATAAAGTGAGGCATTATAGATTAAGGAAAAAAATGGGAAAAAATATTCAATATCCGTAAATGAAAACCAAGATAAACTCATTAGCAAATGAGATTCGAAGAATCGGATAGTAATTGATATCCCAAAAGCGATTTAGGATTCTTCAACTGACATTTCTCTCGTTCCCTGACATAAACGCCTGTCAGATTAGAGGCGCAATCAACGTCCAAAATAAGATGAAAACTAACCTTTGATCACGAAATCTAATCTGGAGGCTACACTTACCATCACACTGAGGAAATGAATTCGTGGTTTTTCTTGGGACGCATCACGCATTCACCGTTTGACGTTCATTTACATCTCGCTCGTTGGAGATCGGTGTAAAACGCAATTCGAAACAATGTTGAAAGCACTCAAATTTCATGGAGCGATTTTTGCTTTGTTTGTTTTCGTTGCAAATGAAAGCGACATTTGTAAAAGAAAAAATAAGGCCCGTTGTTTTGGACACATACCTACTCTTCATTTCCCTGCCTGTTTTATTTCAAGTCTAGATATTTCATCCTTTCATTCGTCCGTCTGCAATCATGCAATTCCTTGATGAAAGGCACAGGAGTTTTCCTATTGCAATCTTGACATTCCTGTCATCCTCAACTCTAAGGCATAATAGATAACGTTTTCAATTTTATATAATGAATTTCCAGTTTCCATGTCTTTCTTTCAGTTCAGATATTAAGCTTTCCGGTTTCAGAATAAAAAAAAATGCAAGGAAAACAATTTCTAAAACTGCACTGGTCCAATACATATATTCAAGGAAGCATCCAAATTTACTATTGCTTTTTTTCATGTTATCTATTTTTCTTTTTCACTTACTTTGTGAAGGATGTCTTCTGCCTGCATAAAATGAATATTAGAAAATCAAAAGTTCACATGTCAGAGTAGTACAGGAACTCATAACTTTCCCACTTAATTTCTCTGTAGATGAACTTCCTGTTAACAGAATGATTTTAAAAAATTTTTATTTTATAATTTTTTTTTGCAAACTTCCTTTGATTATATTCTTTGTCCTTCCGCGGTAGGAAATTGTTTACCTACACGCCCGGTCACTTGATACTTTACGTCACACATTAACCACACCCTGTCCCTGTCTTAGGTTTCACTACACGTGCTTTCTCTTCCTCTTACAATTTACCTCGCAACAACCTCTGTTCCAAACTGCACGTTTTTATAGTTATTACTTCTCACTTAAAAATATAAATTTTCCTTCCTTACTACCGTCTCTTACTTCGACGTTCTACACTACACCTTTTCCTTTGACGGTCTTCAATGCAATATCTTTCTCCATAGGTTTTTCCTCAACTTCCTTCATGGAGATCTATCCTTTTCTATTGTTGTCCCACACTATAGTTTTTCTCTCGACTTCCCTAAGGGTAATCGCCCCTCTTCCTTTGTAATCCTATACAAGTTTTTACCTCGAAGTTTTTCATGGTAATCTCACCTCATCCACAATTCTCTCACAATGCAGTTTTCCTTCGAATTTCTTCAGGGCAATCCCCAGCCCCCACTCTTCCTTTGTTTTCCCATGACACAGTTTTTCTCTCGCTGTCCTTAAGGGTAATCTCTTCTCTTTCTTTGTTTTTATACACTATAGTTTTTCCTTCAACATACTCCAAGGCAGTCTTCCCCTCTTCCTTAGTTTTTCCACACTAAAGCTCGACTTCCCTCAGGGCAGTCTCCCTTCTTTGTTTTTCCACACTAAAACTTTCCCCTCGACTTTCTCCAGGACAGTCTCCCTTCTTCCTTTGTTGTACCACACTACAGATTTTACCTCGACTTTCCGCAGAGAAATCTCCCCTCTTCATTTTTTATCCCACACAACAGTTTTTCCATCAGCTTTCTTCAGGCTAATCTCCCCTCTTCCTCTTTTGTCCCACAGAATAGTTATTCTTTCGACGTTTATCATGGTAATCTCCATCTTCATCTGTTGTCCCTCAGTACAGTTTTTCCCTTGACGTATTTTCAAGGTCCCCTCCCTCTTATTTTGTTGTCCCAGAGTACAATTTTTCCCTCTTCTTTCTTCCGAGTAATCTCCCCTCTTCCTTTGTTGTGCCACAGTATAATTTTTCACTTAATTTTGTTCAAAATCACCTTGCTCTTCCTTTGTTGCCCCAAAGTATAATTATTCACTTGATTTTGTTCAACATAACCCTCCTCTTCCTTTGCTGTCCCAAAGTATAATTATTCACCTGATTTTGTTGAAGATAACCCTCCCCTTCCTTTCTTGTCCCAAAGTATAATTTTTCACTTGATTATGTTCAAGATAACCCTCCTCTTCCTTTGTTGTCCCACAACAAAATTTTTCAGTTCATTTTGTTCAAAATTACCTTGCTCTTCCTTTGTTGTCCCAAAGTATAATAATTCACTTGATTTTGTTCAAGATAACCCTCCTCTTCCTTTGTTGTTCCAAAGTATAATTATTCACTTGATTTTGTTCAAGATGATCTCGGCTCTTTTTTTTTTTCACTGTACAATTTTTCCCTTAATATTTTTCAGGGTAATCTCCCCCACCTTCTTGGTTGTTCCACAGTATAGCTTTTCATTTGAAAATGTTCAGGGTAATCGAACCTCTTCCTCTGTTGTCCCAAAGTATAGATTTCGCTTTAATGACTTCGGAGCAATTTCCCTTATTCCTTATTTGTCCCAAAGTATACAGTTTTCTCTGACATTTTTCAAGATAATCTTCTCTTTCCCTTTGTTGTCCCACATTACAATTTTTCTCTCAACTTTCTTCTAGGCAATCGCTCTAACCTGATGAGAGAGAGAGAGAGAGAGAGAGAGAGAGAGAGAGAGAGAGAGAGAGAGAGAGAGAGAGAGAGAGAGAGAGAGAATATTTTCTTCTTTTTGCTGAATATTACAATTTTTTTTAGAAGAGAGAGAGAGAGTCTTTTTATCCTTTTGCTGAATATTATAGTATTTTTAAGAAAAGAGAGAGAGAGAGAGAGAGAGAGAGAGAGAGAGAGAGAGAGAGAGAGAGAGAGAGAGAGAGAGAGAGAGGACATTTCATCATTATAGATAACGACTCTAATCTATCTTAAACTGTGTTCTGATGAGGACGCCACTTTTCATATCCATTTCGAAATTACTTCCTGGATTACCTGATCCAGGCGAAGATGGATTTCAATTTGTACAGCCCTGCGACTCGAAGCAATTCTTTGCGTCTATCAACCAGAAATGAGAATCTTATCACATTGGCTCAAAACCTTCCGACGGCAAATTGTAAATGAAATATTAGCGGTGTCAAGATTTCATCAAATAAATAATAAGTACTAAGGATTGGAGATACGTGATATATGTATATATATATATATATATATATATATATATATATATATATATATATATATATATATGTATATATATATATATATATATATATATATATATATATATATATATATATATATATATATATATATATTGCATTTATCTCAGCAACGAGTTACATTTAGTGAACATTTTCCTTTGTTAATTTTCTTCCCGTGCAACTTATCTTAATGTTTTCTTTCCTCTAGGCAACTTATTTTATTGATGAGTTTTTTAAGGATATCACGAGCTTGTGAATTTTTTTTTGTCTGCCGGAAATTAAGTTATTTATGTGTTTGCTTTTCATATTCCTACTTTTAAGGGTAACAGTTTTAGCTTTTTAGTTTACGAGCTTTACTCTTTGACATTTCACGTTGGATTTATTGTTGAAAATGGCATATTGTACACTCAGAATAAATACAAGATTTAGATGAGTGCAATAAGGGTTAAAATGCTTGGTCAATAGTGAGTAAGAAAGCAATTTTTTAAAATAATAAATACAATATCTGTGAGAGGATAAACAAAATAACTTACGCTTAGAGTAAAATGGTATCATGAATTCATTTCACCGTTCCTCTTGAATTC
>NC_061106.1:22584069-22624069 GCF_015104395.2 Macrobrachium nipponense
TAACTAATCGCAAGAAACTTAACTGTATTGTAAAAAAAAAAGAGTGTGAACGCCATTTCTCATCTTCTCTGACATTTAGTGAAGGAAATTAACTGTAAAAGAAGATATCTCCTCTATGTCTGCTTTATCCAGCTGCTAACACTTTCTCTCTCCTCCGTCACTACTTAACTCTTGTGGAATGATCCATTTACTTCCAGAATAAATTGTAATTCACATAAATCATTACGTCAAAATACTTTTTATTGCTATTTGTTGACAACTGATCGTCTTTTACCGTAAATATTCGATATCATTTCTCGTCTTTTGAAACAACACAATCTCTCTCTCTCTCTCTCTCTCTCTCTCTCTCTCTCTCTTTTTACATCAGAGGTAGGTTTTTTCTTAGAGTTTTAGTCTTGTTTCATCAATGAGATAAGACATTGCTAAATGAACTGTTTCTTATTTAAAGCTTCATATCTCGGTTTCTTTTGTGGATTAAGCGACCGCGTTGCGCGTATTTCAACAATTTTTAGATTTTTAAGATGTTTTCCTGTATCCTTTAAAAAAACAAGGTTTGTGGAGTGATCTTTCCACTAGAATTCGCGCGTAAATCGTTGGGGTTCCGAACGGTTATAGCTTTGAAAGCCGCCTTACTATTCAGTAAAACAATTTGAAATGTAATGAATAATGCACGTCAAAACAACACTTCATATTGTATTTCATCTACAAGTATCAAAGAAAGGATGTCTGAACAGGGAATACTGGATATCTACCCACTGGTTTCACTCTATATTCGGAAGGCTTTCTATATATCCCCAGAGACGACGACATTAATACCAAAAGTTTTATTCTCTTTTGTTTAAAAACAGCTGGATGGAATATTGTCAGCAATATACTGATTGGGCCCTTTGTAACTTACGAAGATGAATCATGGTAGGGTGTTCCTCTTCTTAAAGAAAAATAAAAACTCCCTTTGTCTATCTAACATTACCATGATTCAAAGGGTAACATAAGCTATCATCTATGGCAGTGTTCGAGACGCTTGATTTAATGCGTATTATTTGGCATCACTATCTTACACTAATCATTGAGAAATGTGCTGTATTTTCTGTAACCAATCAGTCTCACTGTTGGCGTTGTGAATATTAATCTCCTAAATGCAAGATAGACGACCAACTTAACATTATAAATGAGTTGGTGGATCGTAGCAGCTCATTTAAGCAACATATCTTTGACCGTTATTGTTGTAGTTACCTCTTCGTTATCAATTCTATCTGCATTTGACCAGAATATGGTTCGCGTCTTACTATAATAATAATAATAATAATAAAATAATAATAATAATAATATATAAATAAATATATATAAAATAATAATAATGGCTCCAGCAAGTCAAGGAAGAAGAAACAGGGAGAATAAAACAAAGGATTCACAGACATCACGACAGACACAGTCAGACACCAACTAAAGAAAATGCCCAACTGGAAAGCCCCAGGTCCCAATGAAGTCCATGGATACTGGGCTCAAAAACTTCAAGGCCCTACAACCCACGAATAGCAGAACAACTCAGCATTGTATCTCAAATCACAAGCCACCCAAATGGCAAATGGACCACAGGAAGAACATCCTTAGTACAAAAAGACAAGAGTAAAGGAAATATAGCCAGTAACTACAGGCCTATCACCTGCCTACCAATAATGTGGAAGTTACTAACAGGTATCATCAGTGAAAGGCTTTACAACTACCTAGAGAGACAAACACCCATCCCCCACCAACAGAAAGGCTGCAGAAGGAAGTGTATGGGGCACAAAAGACCAGCTCCTGATAGACAAAATGGTAATGAAGAACAGTGAGGAGAAGGAAAAAACCAACCTAAGCATGGCATGGATAGACTATAGAAAGCCTTCGACATGATACCACACACATGGCTAATAGAATGCCTGAAAATATATGGGGCAGAGGAAAATACCATCAGCTTCCTCAAAAATACAATGCGAAACTGGAATACAATACTTACAAGCTCTGGAATAAGACTAGCAGAGGTTAATATCAGGAGAGGGATCTTCCAGGGCGACTCACTGTCCCCACTACTCTTCGTAGTAGCCATGATTCCCATGACAAAAGTACTACAGAAGATGGATGCCGGGTACCAACTCAAGAAAAGAGGCAACAAAATCAACCATCTGATGTTCATGGACGACATCAAGCTGTATGGTAAGAGCATCAAGGGAAATAGATACCCTAATCCAGACTGTAAGGATTGTATCTGGGGACATCAGGATGGAGTTTGGAATAGAAAAATGCGCCTTAGTCAACATACAAAAAGGCAAAGTAACGAGAACTGAAGGGATAAAGCTACCAGATGGGAGCAACATCAAACACATAGATGAGACAGGATACAAATACCTGGGAATAATGGAAGGGAGGAGATATAAAACAACCAAGAGATGAAGGACAGATCAGGAAAGAATATATGCAGGACTCAAGGCGATACTCAAGTCAAAACTCAACGCCGGAAATATGATAAAAGCCATAAACACATGGGCAGTGCCAGTAATCAGATACAGCGCAGGAATAGTGGAATGGACGAAGGCAGAACTCCGCAGCATAGATCAGAAAAACCAGGGAACAAATGACAATACACAAAGCACTACACCCAAGAGCAAATACGGACAGACTATACATAACACGAAAGGAAGGAGGGAGAGCGGACTACTAAGTATAGAGGGACTGCGTCAACATCGAAAACAGAGCACTGGGGCAATATCTGAAAACCAGTGAAGACGAGTGGGCTAAAGAGTGCATGGGAAGAGGAGGCTAATAAAAGTAGACGAAGACCCAGAAATATACAGAGACAGGAGAAAGACAGAAAGAACAGAGGACTGGCACAACAAACCAATGCACGGACAATACATGAGACAGACTAAAGAACTAGCCAGCGATGACAATTGGCAATGGCTACAGAGGGGGAGAGCTAAAGAAGGAAACTGAAGGAATGATAACAGCGGCACAAGATCAGGCCCTAAGAACCAGATATGTTCAAAGTACGATAGACGGAAATAACATCTCTCCCATATGTAGGAAGTGCAATACGAAAAAGTGAAACCATAAACCACATAGCAAGTGAATGCCCGGCACTTGCACAGAACCAGTACAAAAAGAGGCATGATTCAGTAGCAAAAGCCCTCCACTGGAGCCTGTGCAAGAAACATCAGCTACCTTGCAGTAATAAGTGGTACGAGCACCAACCTGAAGGAGTGATAGAAAAACGATCAGCAAAGATCCTCTGGGCCCACTATGGTATCAGAACGGATAGGGTGATACGTGTGCAAAAACAGACCAGACGTGACGTTGATTGACAAGGTCAAGAAGAAGTATCACTCATCGATGTCGCATACCATGGGACACCAGAGTTTGAAGAGAAAGAGAGGGAAAAATTGGATAAGTATCAAGATCTGAAAATAGAAATAAGAAGGGATATGGGAAATGCCAGTGGAAATCGTACCCGTAATCATAGGAGCACTAGGCACGATCCCAAGATCCCTGAAAAGGAATCTAGAAAAAAACTAGAAGCTGAAGTAGCTCCAGGAACTCATGCAGAAGAGTGTGATCCTAGAAACGGCACACATAGTAAGAAGAGTGATGGACTCCTAAGGAGGCGGATGCAAACCCGGAACCCACATATAAATACCACCCAGTCGAATTGGAGGACTGTGATAGAACAAAAACAAAAAAAAAAAAAAAAAAAAAAAAAAAAAAAAAAAAAAAAAAAAAATAATAATAATAATAATAATAAACTACTCACAGTTTCTCATAAAATTACGTTCTACAGATGATTTTGATCGACCCGTAGTTTATGGATCACTTCTTTTTCTTGATAAATTTTTATCGGTCTCTAGTGTATGGATCACGTTTTTTTTTTTTTTTTTTTCGCTGCTCGCGTAGATGCTTTAAGCTACGCATAGTTAGCGTAAGTGCGTCAACCTTATTCCGGATAGAGTTAGACAGAAATTCTGCTTTTACGACGGCGGAAGCTAGCCAACACAAATGGCTACTCCCAATTCCAGTCTCAGTGCCTTCGAATCTATTGGCCTTCTGCCCTTCCATTCTTATTCTTTTCCTCGTTTTCTCCATCGCTATAATCCCGTTTCTTCCAACCCACCCAATCTACCTGCTCTTCGTATTTCCTTTTGCAGTTATTTGCTCTTCATTAAATTCTGAGCCCTATTTAATTGCTTAATCTATAAAAATATCCCTCTTTTTCTTATCCAGGACTTTGCATCTACCTTATTCTTCATAAAAAAATTCTGTTACATATTTTGCTTATCGGTATTTTATTTGACGTTTTTATAGATTTCTTACTGAGATACAACAGTCCCGAGGACAATGAATGCTTCACACATTTTATGAGGGGCACAACTCAATGTTTTCTTTAGCATCTCCAATTTTCAGTTTTCATCTTTTTTTTCTAAAAATTCTTTAAAACAATCAGCAGATTGAAGCTAACCCTGTCTGGCTGGAGCTCAGGATTCTCACCAATCCGCTAAACGTTACAATTCAAATATACCGGTCAATCAGAAGTATTATGCAAGCTTCAGTCAATTAGAAACAAGACAGAGGCTTCAATGATATCGACTGCAGATATTTCCCATTTTTACGAAAAGCGAACGAGAACTCTCTTCAACTCCGGACTCATTTCTTCTTTCCAGCTCACTTCTTTTTCGGCTTTGGTCCGGTTCTCACAAGGGCGAATTCGATCTCTTTTCCACAGCTTGTCTGATTTCCATAAATTCTCCATTTCATCTGTTATTTCTTACCCAACTTATTATCACTTGGGCTATTTATCAGATCAATTTTTGAAATATGGCTTCTCACTATACGTCTCATGAATCTATTCATCATATTTATAACCACCATTTCTCCCGCTCATTAATTGACTCCAGCATTTTTTGGTCAGTCGCTCTTTACCTCTCTTACTCGTACAGTCTCTCGTGTTTCACTCGGGGAGTAAGCCTACAAAATACTTTTCAAACCTTTTTGGGCTTTCCTACTCGGGGAGTAGGAAAGCCCATAAAGTTATGAAAAAGTTGTTTCGCGTTGAGTTAAAGATATAGGATTTTTGGGATAACATATTTATTACTTATTTATTAGAATGAAAATGTAAAAACTAAATAATGTGCATGTTAAACAGTACAGAAAAATGATTTATAATAAAATATAGTGTACCTATTTTGATTTTCGTTGCTTAAACACCGCTGTATTTGACCGTGGATTTTAGCACGTTTTAATTTACGTTAAGTTAGGAACATAATGTTTAGAACTTATGTGTCTCGAGTCACCTGGAGGTCGGATCACGCCTTGTTTGTTTACTTACCCGTTACCTCTCTCAAGTTGGTCATACTCTCTCGTATTTTACATGTGTCATGATCAGAAGGTTTCCACCAATCATTAGTTTGCGGGAAGCAGATCCATTTCCTCTGGGTCGCCAGGAGCGTCGGGACTTGAAACATCCGACAGTTAGAAATACAGGTTAATAAATTTGATTCTGGTAACATGTTGTGCTTTTATCTCCTCGATGGCAAAAGCTAACCGATACAGATGGAAATTGACATTTACAAGTTCAGTTCTCTGACGTTCTTTATTCCTTTCCACTCTTCCCATCCCTCCGTTGTATCACATTTCCATTCTCGTTTATTCTTTTGATCATTTTTTTCCCACGTTATTCTTCCTATCGTGCTCACCCTACCTCTCTCACTTTTCGTTACGCTTGTCCTCTTTGCTTTCAACCAGATGCTTTTTACTTGGATTTATTACGATTTTTTGTTTCAGTTTTTTACATATCACTTTTTCTTCCATCACATTAATTATTCTTCCCTCCAATCTTCGGATCAAGTACATTGTTCATACTTATTATCGTCACTTTGTGATCATGTAAATAATTGAAATCTCACATTTTCTGTGATCGAATACTCCCTCAATATCATTAGTGAAGTTCCTTTCCATTTAAAGCCAAACTCAGTATTTCTTTCACGTCTCCCAGTTCCATTGATTGTCCTTGATATGTAGACTACTCATTCCTGTACCGACAGAAAATGGAAGTTAATAGTGAATGGCTAAAGCTTACGATGTTCGCCATCATCAGAGGTAAAAATTCAAATACAGACGTCAATAAAAAAAAAAGAGATAGAAGCTTCAGCCAATCAGAGGCAAGAAATGAGCTTCAGCCAATAAGAGGCAGGAAAGAAGCTTCAGCCAATCAGAAGCAAGATAGAAGCTTCAGCCAATCAGAATAAAGATAGAAGCTTCAGCCAATCAGAAGCAAGATAGCATCATCAGCCAATCAGAAGCAAGATAGAAGCTTCAGCCAATCAGAAGCAAGATAGAAGCTTCAGCCAATTAGAGCAAGAAAGAAGCTTCAGCCAATCAGAAGCAAGAAAGAAGCTTCAGCCAATCAGAAGCAAGAAAGAAGCTTCAGCAATCAGAAGCAAGAAAGAAACTTCAGCCAATCAGGAGCAAGAAAGCAGCTTCAGCCAATCAGAAGCAAGAAAGAAGCTTCAACCAATCAGAAGCCAGATAGAAGCTTCAGCCATTCAGAAGCAAGATAGAAGCTTCAGCTAATGACAAGCAAGATAGAAACTTCAGCAAATCAGAAGCAAGATAGAAGCTTTAATATCAGCTGCAGAGAAACCATAAGTACTTTCTTTCTTCTTCATTGCCAGGTTCTGTCCGTCCGGCTAACCTCTTCTTTCTTGTATGTTTCACTTTTCATAGACGTTCAGTCTCCTTTCCACAGGTTTTCTGGGTTGCAAAAATTCTCCACTTCATAAGTGTTTTTATGCAGTTCATCACCACTGCTGTTACTTATCAGTTCATGTTTCGGAAGGTGTTTTATGGATTCGTTTCTTGATTCGATCAATCTTACGTACAGCCATCATTTCTCACACTTTTACTTACTCCAACAACATTTTCCATTCGATCGTCTGTTTCCTTTCTCAAGTCGCCCCCTTCTGTAGTTTCCCGTACGTTACGTTCTTCCAAATCTGGCTGTGTCCATCGATCATTGGTTCGTGGAAAGCAATTTTATTTTGTTTCATTTCCTGTGTCTCCAGGAGCGTCGGGACTTAAAGCACCTGAAAGCGTAAGAAAGGAAGGTTAATCTACTTGATTGTGTTGTGCTTTTATGTTCCCGATGGTAAAAGCAAACCAATACAGATGGCAATTGACAGTTGCAAGTCCAGTTCTTTGACGATCTCCATTCCTCTCCAATCTTCCCGTCCCTCCCTTGTATCATATTTCCATCCATTCTCGCTTATTCTTTTGATCATTTTTCCCCCCCGTGCTATTCCTCCTTTCGTCCTCATCCTGCCTCACTTCGTTTTCGTCACACTTGTCCTTTTGCTTTCAACCAGCTGCTCCTTTCTGGAATTTTTACTTGTGTCAATGTTTTATTTCTGCAAAAACTGCGATTTTCCTTCCATTTACCCAAATATTCTTCCGCCTATACCTTCGGTACCAGTCCATTTTTCACTCTGATTACCTTTAGTTTATTTAACACGTGAATTCATTACCTTCGTCACTGTTACACCCAGGAAGACACTGCTTCGCACACTTCATTCTACAAGGTACTCCTTTATGTAGTTTAGGAATCTCCTCTCTTCCATTTTCCTTGATGTCTCTTTTTATCTATACCTTTTGAGCTTACCATAAATATCAACAGACGAACTCCTTGAGACTTACGCCCCGTAAGTGCACCTCATGTGGCGCACTGTAGGCATTAGTTAAGGGTCTTTGCAACGTCCCTTCGTCCCTTAGCGGCAACCTATTTCATTCCTTTTGCCATAACTCCGTTCATTTTCTCTTTCCTCCATCAGGCCTTCCACCCTCTCCTAAGTTCCTCGTTGTAAGAGTGGATTTCGCGCTCGGCTACCAAACCGGTGGTCCGAAGTTCGATTCTCGGCGCGGCCAACGTGGAATCAGAAGAATGTATTTCTGGTGATAGAAATTCATTTCTTGATATAATGTGGTTCGGATCCCACAATAAGCTCTGGGTTATTGTAGGTCCCGTTGCCAAGTAAAAATATTAAATCCTTCGGGCCAGCCCTAGGAGATCTGTTAATAAGCTCAGTGGTTTGGTTAAAGGACGATATACTTAACTTTCTTTTCTACCTTCTCCTAACATTTGATTCGCAGTGCAACTGCGAGGTCTTCCTCCCGTTTCACCTTTCAAACCTTCTTATTGCCAATTTCCCTTTCAGCACTGAATGACCTCAGAGTTCCGAGCAATTAGCCTTTAAGCCTGAATTCTATATTCTATTCTATTCTTGAGACTTACCAGCACCAGAGGTCATAGTTCAAGATGGAAGCCCCACAAAAAAGATCTACTTTCCTTGTTTAATTAATTCCGAGATGTTCATATTATCTGTTTTTATCCCTAAAAGATTTGCACAAATTTTCTGACGTTTAAATACCTCTCGGTGTTTATCATTTCAAGTTATGAAATATCATTTCTTACTATATTTGCCACGAATCTACCAGTCATGTTTATTTAAATAATCGTCCATTTATAACCTCTTGTAACAGTCTGCGTATGTACAGAGACCATTTCTTACTTCCATTTCCTCTGGATTACGTTTTTCTTAATAGAAATGTTGTTCATACCTGTACAAACATTCGGTCTTAACAGTAGGAAGTTTACATCGATCAACAATTCGTGGAACGCCAATTTTCTGTGTCACCAGGGCATATGAGCTTAAAGAATCAAACAGTTTAGGATGTGTAGCGGAATAAATATGATTCTGATCATACCTCCAGCTTTTATCTTCCCTAAAAGCTGAAATGAAAAAAAAAAAAAAAAATAGCGAATAGCAATTTACATTTGCAGGTTCAGTAACTTAATTTTTCTTCGCTTCCTGCTCTCTTCATGACATTCCCAGTATCACATTTCCTCTCTTGCTCATTCTCTTCATCATTTTATCCTTTGCTTTTTTCACCTCTCCCTTCGTTCTTTCCTTTCCTGCCCCTCTTCCAATCAGTCCATTAAGTTTTCATCTATTGTAATTTTACCATTTCATGTTTTACGAATATCGGATGACGAATGTTTGTATCACTCCTGTCTCTCTCTTGCACTGTCTACACACACACACACACCATACATACATATATATATATAGATATATATATATAATATATAATCTTTATATAAATATAAATATATATATATGTTATACATATACCTTATAATATAATATATATAATAATATATATATATATATAATAGTTATAATTACTTAAATTATATTATTATTATATACATATATATAGTATCAAATTACTATATATGTATAGATATAATATATTATATCATATATATATATATATCTATATATATATTATATATATATATAGATATATATATATATTATATATATAATCATATATATAAAACTGTTGTCATTCTATGATTGCATCTTCCCCCATCTTCCCCCTTTTTCTTGCGGAAAGATAATTAATGAGAGAGAGAGAGAGAGAGAGAGAGAGAGAGAGAGAGAGAGAGAGAGAGAGAGAGTCATAGGTGTGAGGGAGCGCAAGATATAAATAACATCGAGACGAAGACAGAAAATAATTCTCAAAGAAGCGATGATTCATAAACCCTTTGACTGCGTGATCTGACAATCTCTGTTATTGATGCAAGAGATGGAAATCAAGACGAGCAACTGATCGTCATTCGTTGCAGACTGATTTATCTTCGAGAAAATGTAATATCTTGTCATTCTCATGGCCTCGATCGCTATGGCTGGCAGGATTTTATTTGCGGAACGAAAGTAATTTCCATTAATGGCAATGGTGATGATGAATGTGCGGATTATTCTTCTTTGCCAGTGCACTCTTTTATCTCTATCTTTGTATATATGCACTTAGAGATAAGTATAATTATATACCATTCGTTTTACTGCAATCAAAACTTTAAAACTTACATTCATAAATGTATCTGTGCTAACACGACCCCATCCACACGTATTTCCTTCCGCTTCTATTAGCTTATTGGATTCTTTCGCCCCCTCTTATTTTCGCCAACGTCCGGCCCCGCAGGAAATAAAAAGGAGAGACACATTCTTAACAAGAAAGTATTTGACTCAGAAGCCACTTTCGTGCACCATCACCAAGAGTTATATCGAGAGGAGGAAAACAAAGGTCATAGGAAGCCAATAAAAAAAGGACTGTTTTTTTTTTTTTTTTTTTTTTTACCCTTGAGGCTCATACATTACTCTCTAACTACGAGACTACGTATTTCTTTTTCTGACGGATATCGATTGTCTGTCTATACAAGGTATGAAGTTTTTTTTTTTTTTTTTTTTTTTTTTTTTTTTTTTTTTTTTTTTTTTACATCAGAGGTAGATTTTTTCTTAGAGTCTTGTTTCATCAATGAGATAAGACAATGCTAAACGAACCGTGTCTTATTTAAAGCTTCATATCTCGTTTTCTTTTGTGGATTAAGCGATCGCGTTCCGTGTATTTCAATCTTTTTTAGATTCTGCACATTACGTTATCTGTGTTATAACAAGTGACTACTGAAATCTTTCATGAGGTTTTCGAACCCAATTTCAAAACAATTTTGATTCATTCCAAACCTGAGGTTACTTGTCATAAACTATGAGATTTCTCTTATTCTTTCTTCTTTCCCACAGTATCCCTCCTATACATATTAAGGGGTCGGTTGCCAGATGCGCCTTCTCCACTGCCTTCTATCAAAGGCATCATCCTCCACCAAACCTCTTCTCTCCATAGCTTCCTTTACTTTATGAGGTTTTTCTTATCAGAAGATTTCAATCTCACAGCTTCTTACCTGTTAATTAGGTTTTTTGACGTTTATTTTTAAGGGTTTTCGAAAAAAAAAAATGTCTTATGTTCCAGCGACATTCTATTTGTAGCTTTATATTAAATTTCTTTTCACAGGATTAAGATATTTTGTAAAAGGCTTGTCAAGTAACATATCTGAGGATTTAAAACAGAATTCTTAGGTTTTATTTGATGATTACTGAAGAAATTACCTTGGGTCCAATTTATCAAGCTGTTGTGGTGAGTATCAAATTACAGGCTGCTTTATGATCAAGAGCCCGTGCAGGCATAAAGCCAGCTTAATCAAAAACAACAACGAGCATCAAACGTTAAGTCCTTTTGTATTACTCTGAGGTGATACTTTCGACCGTTTTTTTTTTATTGAAGGTTTTCTAAATTGGCAAATATGTTCCGTTCTCGTACTCGAAATTTATCGTAGCTTTTTACAAAGGGAATTAGATACTCTTTAAAAAAAGAAAAAAAAAAGTCCGTATTAAATCACAATGACAATTTATAAGCGGAGATACGAGCACCCGAATCGCAACAAGTAACGCAACATTAAAATGATTAAATAATCAGACGTCAATCATTTTAGTATCCCTTTCATTTCGGAAACCATTAATCCGCATTCAGCAAAACAGCTGTCACACAGGATTAATCAGTTACCGTCGCTGATTAGCGGAGGAATCAGATGACTATCATTGGGAATTTGAAACAGCAGGGCCAGGAATTCGTTATTGGAACAGGGAGCTGCAAAAATCGCAAATCAATAACCTCCTTTTTTTATCGGTTCCATGCATTTGGAGCCTTTTTGTGTTTCATCGTGTTTTTAGGATTTGACTTTTCCAGGCCGTTCTTTTAAGAATTTCTGTTCAATCAGAGGCCGCAGATCGCAGAAGGGGAAGCCGATGAAAAAGTTGTAACGTCCCTTTAAAACGAGAAGAAGAACGATAATGCAGGAATTGTTTACATGGTGCTTTTACGTTGCACGGAACCAGTGGTTATTCAGCAACGGCACCAACTGCTTTACGTGACTTCCGAACCACGTCGAGAGTGAACTTCTATCACCAGAAGTACGCATCTCTCACTCCTCAATGGAATGCCCGAGAATCGAACTCGCGGCCACCGAGGTGACACGCCTACACCATACCGACCACGCCACTGAGGCGCATAAATTGATAAGAGCGAAAGAAGAAATCGAGGAAGATGAAGAATGGGAGAAGAGAAGGAAAATAAGGAGAAGAGGACAAGGGAAAATAAAGAGGTAGGACTCCCAATGACGCTGGAGTTAAAACAGTATATATTAGTTTAACTAGACCACTGAGCTGGAACTAATTAGTTACTTAGCAACGGGACTTACAGCTTACTGTGGATCCGAAACACATTATATCGAGAAATGCGAGAAATTAAGTTCTAATCACCAGAGATAAATTCCTCTGAATCCGTCCTGGCACCAGCCTGGAGCGAACTCGGGCTACCAGATTGGTAGTTGAGTACGCAACCCACTCGTCCAGTGTGGAACTCCGAAGAAGCTGAAAAAGAGGTGAAATTATCATAAAAAAACATAAAAAGGAAAAGAAATACAATGCAACGAGAGGAAATAGTAGCAGTTATGGGTTGAAAGGGAAGATGAGGAGAGAGAGAGAGAGAGAGAGAGAGAGAGAGAGAGAGAGAGAGAAGCAGGAGGATAACTAACGACTCGACAGTTTGTCCATGTATAGAACGATTGTGAACTGACTGTTTTTTTTTTATAACGTAAAATAGTATATTATAGAAACATTGACTTGTCGTTGGGAAGATCACCGAAGAATTTGGCATGCTATGTGGTATACCCACTGCAAGGGCATGGGCACACTGAAATTATAATCAGTTTTGTACCAAGGGGAAACATACCGACCCCGGTAATACTGGGGTAGTAGATGTAAGAAAACTATTCAGAAAACATCGTACTAATAAAAACTCTTTTTGTAAATTACTTCAAGTTTCTAATACTCATTCCTATATTACCTCATTGCAAGTTTTCGCTTGCTCGGGGGGAAAGCCTACAAACTACTTTGTTTTTGTTGCTATTGAGAGGGTAGGAAAGGTCTATGGAGGAGTCTAAAAAGGTCTGAAAAAGGTATTTCGCGTTGAGTTAAAGTTACTGGAATTTTAGGATAGGATATTTATGATTTATTTATGAAAATGTAAATATAATAAATAATCTGCATGTTAAACGGTACAGAAAAATTATTTCTGATAAAATATAGAGTATTTATTTTAACTTTCGTTGGTGAAACAAGGCTCTATTTTATATTATGTTAAGTTGGGAATATTATGTTTACAACTTATACGTAAGGGGAAAATCTTGCACAAGTCTCGAGTAAGCTGGAAGTCGGATCACGCCTTGTTATTCTTTCTATTGATAGCTGCAGCTTTGGAATAGGCACCACTAAAACTGGAGGAACAATAATTGATAATGATGTCCTCCAATGTCCGGCGGACAATGTCCACAAACAAAGGCACAGAGAATTCTCCGATACCTCTTGCTGAGTCATGCGTGCAAATAGGCATCGCTTGCTAAAGCTGGTTTTCGTGTCGTTTTGCATTCAAGGTGCACACTCACAAGCAGACGCCAATTTAAAAGTCCGTCGACACTCACGCCTCCAAAACATAGGCCTTACCATTGAAATGTCAGTGGACCTATGAATTTGACTTCATAACAACCTGTTACTTAGCAAACAGAAAATGTAGGCCATTTGTCCATTGCAACATTGCTATTAGGAAACAGGTCAGTTTAAAATTCTTTGCTTTTTAATGCAACAACAGATCATGAAATCTGATAAGGGCCATAATTGGTTAAATTGAAGCTCGAGAGTCTAACAATGATCGTTTCATTTAAAATGAAACAGCCGTCACTAATTTCCAGTCCTTTGCAGTCCTTCCAAGTTTGTGTGTATACATACATACACACATATAATATATATACAGTACTGGTAATCTTCCTAGACACGAAGACATATTATTCAGTCGTATTCCACATAGGGAAACGAACATTGTTTTTGTTAGAATATTCCCAACAGTTTCTTCCCTCCAAATGGACTTCTTCTTGGGTCTTTATTATTTAATAAACGCTCCAAGAAGAGGCCTATTGTAGGACGAAAACTGTTGGGCATATCTAACAAAAACAATTTTCCATTTTCCTATGTGGAATACAGCTGAAAAAAATGTGTGTGTGTGTGTATATATATACATACATACATACATATATACATATATATATATATATATATATATATATATATATATATATATATATATATATATATATATATATATATATCATATATATATATATATATATTGCGATACCACAGGAAAATGATAGGGCAGAAATCCAAGCGCTTTCGTCTTTACTAAGACACTGTCAAGGAAACTAAAGCTCTTGGATTTCTGCCTGCCATTTTCCTTTGGCATTCGCTTATTAATGAATTCACGTGCATCCACTGTTATTTATTAAGCATACACACACACACACACACACACACACACACACATATATATATATATATAGATATATATATATATATATATATATATATATACATATAAATAAATGATCTTCAGGCAAAGTCTAACTTTATAAAGGTAGATTAGCAAAATGTAACCTCTCCATTACGAGCGAACGTATGTTCATCTGTCTGTCTGTCTGTCTAGTTCCTCTCATATCCATAATGTGAATCTCTCGTTGTTCGCTCCGGGGCAAACAAGTAAATAAATCAGGCCACTTATGCGGGGGCAAACGCAAATGGCCGCTTCCATCATGGGAGCAAAGAGAGCCGAGGACGAGCGTTTGAGAATCGCTGCGTCGTCGGGAGATTGAGTGATAAAACAAGAGAGGAGCAAGATGCGCAAATAAAAGGCCGAGAGACTCGTGCGTGCAATTCTCACTCTAAGGTATGGAAATGACACTGTGAACTGGTTGAGAGAGAGAGAGATGGGGCCATGGGGGGTGGGGTGGGGGGGGGGGGATTCTCATTATTAGGAGGAGGAGGAGAACATTTACACTAACCCGAAAAGAGTCGCAAATTTACGACGTTGTTAAGGACGGAGAAAAGGGACAAAAATCCCGGAAAAATGGCCGGAAGTGAGGCGTTGATGATAAATCCCATTTTTCCGCGGGTTAATGTTGCGTAAGCGGACATTACTTCAAACTAGGCCCCTAATTTTCGAGTAACATTTTCTCGATTGCGAGATGATATTTTTGCAGTTGCACTAAAATATGACGCTAGAGGAACAAGGCACCGAGTCATAAAGTGAATCAATTTGTAGAGCAGAATACAGACCGGGGTAAACTTTTAAGAATATCACTTGATTTCGTGTGTCAGAACTATTCAGTGTATGGTGAAACTAACGCATTATTAAGCACTCTAGAATTAATAAAGGTGTTGCCGTGGCATATTCAATTTTGTCGCGCCGCGCTCTTTCGTTTTAGCTATGTTCCGGATTCGAATTTCTCTGGAATGGCTTACAAGGTCTGTACGCAATCTTGTAAATACGCCAAGGTAGGTGGCCTCTCTTCCGGATAAACGCCAGTGCCATTCGAATTCCATAAAAGATCTATCTAGCTGTGATATTGTCCAGATTTCAACGTGTTTCAGAAGCCGTCAAGTTGTCGTAACAATATTTTGTGACACCTGTCCCTGGTTTTGATTTTGGATCTGGAAACCATTTTCACGCTCAGCTGTCTTCTTGTTGTTGTCCTCCCTCCATAATGCATTGCTGAGACAACAGAAATAGTCTATAACGTGCCAGGCTCATCTACCCTTAATACAGTGAAAGATTCCGTTGGTTGAAACAAAAAAAATAGTTAACAGACTCATCTAGGTGATGACAAAAATTTCCATGACAATATAAAGAGTAACATGTAAGGGTTATTTACATAAATTAAAAGATATTACTCAAGCTGGCATTCAATGAAAAAACGAAGACCATGCAACCGTGCAACGCACGAGAAAGCAGCAAGTCAAGGCTCTGTAACATTGCATTCTTCTGCTCTAAAAAAAAAAAAAAATCTGTCCACCAGCGTTCAAGAAAATACACTTTTTTGCAACATGAAAGCAGGAAAACTAAAAAAGAAAAATGAATAATTTCTCTTTCTGCCTCCAATGATTAAAAAACTGTCTATTGTGTTACATAAAGACTACCAAAAAATAGCAAGTTATTCTAGGGCCATAACTAGAGCAAAGGGTCATAATAAAAGAAAAAGGAAAAAAAACTGGGCGTTATGTTAAAAAAGTCCGTTTGGTGAATTTTTAACCAATTCTGCTGACAAATAAGCAATAAAAATAAGAAGGTTGTATTTAATCCATGTTGTCATAGAGGTCGCTGTTAGTATAATGAATTCATATTTATACAACTAAAGAATAGAGTTCTAACTTTATGATTTATACAACTAAATATAACAACACTAACTTTATGTGCTGCTGATATTACTTCCTAAGAATATAACTCACGTTACCTACGTGCTCTGTGACCTATCATATCTTTTGATCAACTTGGTCCGAGATTTGATTTCATCTTTCCATAGCAAAGGAGAGTATTACTGGCCTATCCTCCACGACCAACATTTCAGCTGGTTAACAGTTTCAAAGAATGTTACTAACTTTATCCAATTAAGATATTCCTGAGCTTGAGAGGCGGCGATATTTTCAAACACAGCAATCTCTCGCCTTCATTCAATTAACGTAATTACCTGTCTGCAATTGGACAAATGACCGATGATATCCAAGAATCAATGTCTGAGGGGCCTCCATGAAAAATGCATACAAGCAACTGAAGTTAATTGTCTCCTCCGTGATTTCAATCCATAAATAATAGCACTTTCAGTAAAAACACTTATGCCAATAAAAATCAATTGTCCTGGCTACAGATTATCTCTTAGAAAGAGTACAAGAACTTACATCCACAATCCACATACCTGATATTTTATGTTATAACTCCTCCCATTTACGTAAGAATAGAAAAAAGGTCCCATGGAACTAATCTATCTAAAATTGAAGGCGTTCAGCAGTACTAATTCATACAGCGAGAATTGATGTAGTGGATCTTGAATTGAAAGGGCAATTATTGTAATGAATACGTGATGGAAAGTGGTGGTTACTTTGTGAATGAAACAAAGGGGAAGGGAATAAAGTATAGACAAGCGAATTTAAAGTAAAATATTAAGAGAAAAATATTTGTTTTTGTCGCTTTTTAAGGTTAGAATCATAAGTGTAAGAGTGAGTGGTCTACTGGGTTCTTTATGCAGTGTATATGTACACATATACCGGTATTACTATATATAATATATATATATATATATATATATATATATATATATATATATATATATATATATATATATATAGATGTATATATATATATATATATATATATATATATATATGTATTATAGATATATATATATATATATATAATATATATATATATATATATATATATATATATATATATAGTATATATAAACGTTCTAAGATACGGTGGTTACTATAGTAGATTCACATCAAGCGTGCATCTGATGTCTAGGCCAGTCCCTTACGACGCTCCTGTTTCGCTGTTGATAAGCCAGTCACAGGGCTGGAAACTCTTAGTCTCTCGAGAGAGTTCACATAGGCAGGATGTGTGTTCCACCTCTCCTGAAGGATACTTTTGAAAGCCGTATCCCTCAGGAGAGGTGGAACATACATCCTGCCTGTGTGAACTGTCTCCAGAGACTGAGAGTTTCCAGCCCTGTGATTGGCTTATCAACAGCCAATCAGGAGCGTCGTAAAGGACTGGCCTAGACATCAAATGCACGGTTGATGTGAATCTACAATAGTAACTCGAACAATAGAAGACTGTTGAAGGAGGAAGTACATCTCGGGTGGTCCTTAAAATACATTTCTTGATTTTGATTTACATAGAATTTTGGCATTATGCCAAGCACTGGGCCAACTAAGGCCATTCAGCGCTGAAACGGAAATCGACAGTAGAAGGTTAGAAAGGTGTTACAGTAGGGAAAACCTCGCAATTGCACTATGAAACAATTGTTAGGAGAGGGTGGACAGTAAGATGGAAGAGACAATATGAGTGGAGGTACAGTAAAAGGAATGAAAGTAGTTGCAGCTAGGGGCCGAAGGGACGCTGCAAAGAACCTTAAGTAATGCTTACATTGCACCGCATAAGGTGCACTGATGGCACTAACCCCCTACGGGGTAAAATACGTTTATTGCGACGTTTCATAACGCAAAGGTATCATTTTCAAGCTATGAAGACAAAAAACAATAAAATCAAATTAATATTAAAAGCGCTAAAATACATATACAAGACATAATACAATATGAATAACAAAATTAAAACTAGTTGTAGCAGAACCAACCATCAAGAGAGAAAGGAAGGACAGAAGTCAGAAGGAACAAACCAGAAATGACAAAAGACAACAGCTCACCTAAGGTAATGAGTTGTCGAGGAAGACTGCTCAGTGTTCAATTGAGGAACAAGCTGTTTGATAAACAAGGACTCCAGGATTGTCAAAAGTTTGCCACTCGGTGCCCGTACCAATATTTCAAAATCTTTGAATTACATATCGAAGACAACACTTTACAGTAATAATAATAAAAAAATGAAATATACTATCCACTGACAACCAATTCTGTCATAACTCCTTTCCCCCTAACTGTTCGGCTGAAGGTCATAAACTCCTTCATGATTATTATTATTATTATTATTATTTTTTCTTATATTTTCTTTTTTTTTGCTCTATCACAGTCCTCCAATTCGAATGGGTGGTATTTTATAATGTGGGGTCCGGGGTTGGGTTGCAGCTGTCTCGTTAGGAGTCCATCACTTTTCTTATTATGTGCGCCGTTACTAGGATCACACTCTTCTGCATGAGTCCTGGAGCTACTTCAGCCTCTAGTTTTTCTAGATTTCCTTTTCAGGGATCTTGGATCGGGGTGCTAGTGCTCCTATGGATTATGGGTACGATTTCCCTGGCATATCCATATCTTCTTATTTCTATTTTCAAGATCTTTGATACTTATCCATTTTTCCCTCTCTTTCTCTTCAACTCTGGTGTCCCCATGGTATTGCGGACATCAATGAGTGATTAACTTTCTTCTTGACTTTGTCAATCAACGTACGCTCTGGTCTATTTGCACGTATCACCCCTATCCGTCTGATACCATAGTCCCAGAGGATCTTGCCTGATCGTTTTCTATCACTCACTCAGGTTGGTGCTCGTACCATTATTACTGCAAGGTAGCTGATGTTTCTTGCACAGGCTCCAGTGGAGGCTTTGCCACTGAATCATGCCTCTTTTTGTACTGGTTCGTGCAAGTGCCGGGCATTCGCTTGCTATGTGGTTTATGGTTTCATTTTTCGTATTGCACTTCCTACTATGGGAGAGAGTTATTTCCGTCTATCGTTCTTTGGACATATCTTGGTTCTTAGGGCTTGATCTGTGCGTGTTATCATTCCTTCAGTTTCCTTCTTTAGCTCCTCCCCTCTGAAGCCATTGCCCATGTCAATCGCTGGCTAGTTCTTTAGTCTGTCTCACGCATTGTCCGTGCATTGGCTTGTTTTGTGCCAGTCTCTGTTCTGTCTGTCATTCTCCTGTCTCTGTATATTTCGGGTCTTTGTCTACTTTTATTAGTCCTTCTTCCCATGCACTCTTTAGCCACTCTTCTTCACTGATTTTTCGAATATTACCCCAGTGCTCTGTTCTCGATGTTGATGCAGTCCTCTATACTTTAGTAGCCCTCTCCTCCTTCCTTTCATGTTATGTATAGTCTGTCCGTATTTGCTCTTGTTGTAGTGCTTTGTGTATTGTCATATGTTTTCCTGGTTTTCTGATCTATGCTGAGGAGTTCCGCCTTCGTCCATTCCACTATTCTGCGCTGTATCTGATTAACTGGCACTGCCCATGTGTTTATGGCTTTTATCATATTTCCAGCGTTGAGGTTTTGACTTGAGTATCTCCTTGAGTCTCTGTGCATATATTCTTTCCTTGACGTGTCCTTCATCTCTTGGTGTTTTATATTTCCCCTCCCTCCATTATTCCCAGGTATTTGTATCCTGTCTCATCTACTTTGTTTGATGTTGCTCCATCTGGTAGCTTTATACCTCAGTTCTCGTTACTTTGCCTTTTTGTATGTGACTAAGGCGCATTTTTCTTTTTCTATTCCAAAACTCCATCCTGATGTCCCCAGATACAATCCTTTACAGTCTGGATTAGGGTTATCTATTTCCTTGATGCTCTTACCATACAGCTTGATGTCGTCCCATGAACATCAGATGGTTGATTCTGTTGGCTCTTTTCTTTTTGAGTTGGTACCCTTCATCCATCTTCGTAGTACTTTTGTCATGGGATCATGGCTCTACGAAGAGTATGGGGGACAGTGAGTCGCCCTGGAAGATCCCTCTCCTGATATTAAACCTCTGCTATCTTATTCCAGAGCTTGTAAGTATTGTATTCTAGTTGCGCATTGTATTTTTGAGGAGCTGATGGTTTTTCCTCTGCCCCATATATTTTCAGGCTTTCTATTAGCCATGTGTGTGGTATCATGTCGAAGGCTTTCTTATAGTCCTGTCCATGCCATGCTTAGGTTGGATTTCCTTCTCCTACTGTTTTTCTTCATTACATTTTGTCTATCAGGAGCTGGTCTTTTGTGCCCCTACACTTCCTTCTGCAGTCTTTCTTCTTTTGGTGGGGATGGTGTTTGTCTCCTCTAGGTAACAATACCTGTTCGTAACTTCCACATTATTGGTAGGCAGGTGATAGGCCTGTAGTTACTGGCTATATTTCCCCTTGCTCTTGTCTTTTTGTACTAAGGATGTTCTTCCTGTGGTCATCCATTTGGGTGCATGGTGATTTGAGTACAATGCTGAGTTTTTGTTCTGCTATTCGTGGGTGTAGGGCCTGAAGTTTTTCGAGCCAGTATCCTGGGACTTCATCGGGACCTGGGGCTTTCCCAGTTTGGCATTTTCTTTAGTTTGGTGTCTGACTGTTCTGTCGTGATCCTCTGTGAATCTTTGTTTTTATCCCTGTTATTTCTTCTTCCTTGACTTCCTGGAGCCATGTTGCATGTTTGTTGTGATACCGGATTGCTCCATATGTTTTCCCACAGTCTCCTACTTGTTCGGCTTCAGGAATTTCTTGTGGATGTCTTCCCTCTTAGTTGGCTGTATAGTCTTTTTTCTGGTTTGGTTCCGAATAGTTTTGTTCTGTTGGTATCCCTTATTCCTGTTCATGTACCGTTGATCTTATGTGCTTTGGCCTTTAGCCTCTGTTTTACATCTTCTATTGTGTTGTTTAGTCCTTCTCTTGTACTTTGTATATCTCGATGAGTTTCTCTCTTGTTTTTGTTCTTGCTTCTTAGCCTTTTTTTCTTGCCATCTCTTTCCAGAATCTCATCATCACATGATTTGCTTTTCCAGGCGCCTTTTTCCAAGGAGGTTGCTGTTTTGGTTTCTGTTGGGTTTGGTTGTTTGCTGGTGGTGATGGTGTTCGAATCCCCATCAGTTTTGCTACTATCTTGCTCCTGCAAATATGCCAAGTTATTTGTTTCTGTGATACTGGTGGTGTGTATTATTCCCATTATTTCATTTGACTTTACTGTTTTCTGCCTTAATTTCTTTTTGTTGTAGGCTTTCATGGAGGGGATCTTTGTCCTCTCTGTATCTGGCTCCATCCATTGTCTAATCTTTTCTACCCATCCGTCCTCTCTGTTTTACTTCGTCGGTGTTTCTTCGGTGTGTCGTTGTTTGATACCTCATCATCCTGCGTCTTCTGTGGCATCGTCTCTCAGTTCGTCCTTCGTGTAATTTCATTGTCATGTGATATTTCCCTTTCCCAGTTCTTCTCTTTCTGTTGGGGAGAGCCAGTTCTTTTTCTTTATGTTCCTTACTTTGGTCTGCCAGCCTCTTGCTCTGTTTGGGGTGTTTTATTCCTTCTCATTCCAGATGTTTGACCAACCTTCTTCTATATCCTCTTTCCGTCGGTTTGCTTCTGAATGTAGCATCTCCATATTTCCTTATTTTTCTTCTCTTGTCCATTTCTTCCTTTTTGCTTCTGTAGCTCCAATCTCAGGCTGTTTGGTTACTGTCGTTGTGGTGGTCAGTGTTCTGGATGACGACTCCAAGTACCTGACAGTCTTCAAATTTGGAGTTGAATACCATGGCCTGCCAGGACGAGCTCCTCTGTTGCCAGAGGTTCCTTTACATCGTTGTCGTTTATTACCTTCATTTCTTCATCATTGCTGAGTTTTTACTATTTAACCCATAGCTGGACCCTACCCCCCATCAGGGATAGGTACTCATTTACAGCTGAGTAGACTGAGGGAATTATGGTAAGATCCTTTTCCCGGAAGGATCAAGGCCGAGGGAGAGCGGTCACCCATCCAATGACTGACCAGCCCCAATGTTTGCTTAACTTAACCCAGTCCATTGACGACCTAAACCAACCCACTCTGCCCACGGCGCCACATTATTTTATTAATTATTATTATTATTATTTTATTAATTATTATTATTAATCAGTATATGAACCCTAATTCCATATAGAAGAAGCCCACAGGGGCCACTGACTTGAAATTCAAGCTTTTCAAAGGATATATGGTGTTCATTAGGAAGAATTACGAAGTATAGTGATATACAGAAAGAAAGAAATACTATATATATATATATATATATATATATATTATATATATATATATATATATATATATATATATATATATATATTAATATCAGATAAAAAGTAAAAAGGTATTGAAATGCAAGAAGAAAAGTATTAAGGCAATATTGCACTGCATTTTTTCTTGAACCTTCCGAAGTTCCAATTGCATGACATCTTCTGGGCGGATGTTCCACGTCCAACGGTGTGAGGAATGAAGGACCTCTAGGACTGAGAAGTTCGACAGCGAGGCACATTTATCAGCAGTCATATATTAATCACTTCCAAACGACTTCCAGCAGCACAAGTTCGATCAATCAATCCCGAGTAATCTGGCGTTCCGTTTCATAATGCCATTCGCGAATTTCTTCACTTGCATTACGATTCGAAAAACGTTTTGAATGTAAAAAAAAAAAAAGAAAAAAAAAAAAAATTTTCAGATTTTTCTCAAGCGTCTGGAATCTTGACAATTCTCATAAGTGTTAGAAACAGGTCGAATTCAACTTAAAATATTGCATACTGGTTCCTTTTTATCTCTTCCCCTAATTCTTTTCATAACCTGTGCCTATCTCATTTCTTTTTAGATTTTCATCATAACATTTATCCTTCTATTTACATTCTATCTAACCAAACAACAAATAGTAAGCACCGAGGTCAAGATTCCAAGAAGGTCTTCCTACTTACAATATTTTCTTCCTCGTAATTTTCTGAACAACTGTTATACTGAAATGCACTAGAGACTCTGATATAGATTTTAAGATCATCTGCACCTGTCTTAGAATCTGGTTCCCCCTAAAATCCTTTTTGGACAGTCATTTACTTTAATAGCAAATTGCGATCTCGGTTGTGTAAACACCTGATCATAAAGTCCATAATCTCTTTAAAAGTACATATAATAACGGAGACCCAAGTATCTCCGTTATTCATTTTGGTAGCGAAAGCCAGAGCGGAAGACACTGGGTTTTGGTAACACATTTTCCCTCTCTCTCTCTCTCTCTCTCTCTCGTTATACCTCCCCTCCATTTCATTAGGTCATCAAATCAGAGTCGTGAACTTACAAAAATATACATTTATTTAAAAGCAAAGTATTAACTGAATAACTCAGTTTCTTAACAGGATGATTAAATGGAATGATAACTCAAAGTTCAAATAACTCAGATAACCCTCGGTAATTAACAGTCTATACAGTAATTAGTCACACACATCCCACTCTTCTCCAGAAAATAGTTCCCTCTACTAGAACCGTTCCCTCCACTAGAAACGCCCGTTAGAAGAACAGGAGAACAATGATAAGCATACACAATTGTAAATACAAAGTCAAAAGAGTAAATGAAATAGAACATCTTTACAAAATATAAAAAATACAGTCAAGCCACACCTTTGGCCAAAGCACAGTAATTCTTAACCCATTTTCAGCCAGTTTCACTTCACCAAACAGAAATGTTGGCAGAGCCATCCCAGCTCTTTCTCTCCCTGTAACCGTATCTTTGGTTCAGGTTAATTACATGCAATTATGAACGAAAGAGGCTCACACGTACACACAGACTCACACCCATCGTTCACGCCCCGGAACCACTCGTATCCAGTTTCAAAGTCACCTCTGACGAACGCCCATAACGACAGACGAACGTTGACCTGCTTAGGTAAGGATTTTAATGTCACACCATCCAACAAGACATATCAGCATTCCTAAGCTGTTGCTCGGACACTCAGTCTCTAGGGAACTTAATTAAAAACGATTTTCCCAATTTCTGAGGAATGTCAAAGCACTTGACATACAACAATGTCTCACACATATCATATCATATTATATTATCAGTCTTTATATATTACATATACATACATACAGCATTTCTAAGCAAAACAATGGTCCACAGAAGTGCAAAAAAAAGGAGTAATGTAATTGTCCATAACAGCGTTTATAATAAAAGAGTTATATCAACAGACAATACATAAATAATGGAAACAAGTGTAGGACTCCCTAATAACAATAATCATTGGTCATTCCAAGCCCACCGCAGCCTCCCACACCCAGCCCAATTTTCGTGGCAACAAGGAGAGAGTGACAAGAATCGTAACTCTTCAAAATGGTCAGTAAAGTCCGGGAAAAATGATTAAGGCCTGAGGACAAAGGCCAATATACTGGGATTAATTTTCTTTATGCTGGAGTTTATTGCTGTGTGTCCCAAGGCAAGGTCTGCTGGAAATCGTTTTTAGGGCGAAGAAGCCTTTACGAAAGCAACTCGAAGCCTCCCCTTTGGTCTGGGTGTTCCCTTTGCTTCGTCGGGAGAAGGAACCTTCGGGCGATGTAACGGTTTTGTGAAAATAAATGGATAGTGACTAACAGAGGAACACAAACAAACCTTTGATCCGAATATTACGAAATCAAAATGGAAGACAAATTTCTCCTTTTTCATTCTCTCGATGGGAATGATAATAGGGAGAAAGAAGCGATGCACTAATAGCGAACGATAAGGAGATTTAATGTTAATGGTGTAAAAGAGCTTCAGTCTTAAATATCACGATATATAAACGGTTGAAGACATTTCGAAATATTTCTTCTTTTCTCTCCATCGCTATGAATGATAACTGGCTGATTGAAATGATACACCAATAGTAAACGGTGGGGAGAGTTAATATTGTATGAAACAAATAAGCTTTAATTCTAAACCAGTGTTTCTCAACGGGGGGGGGGGGGGGGGGGGGGGGGGAGGGGGGGGGGGGGGGGGGGGGGGGTGGCGTCCTATAGCGTCAGGCAATTTCCAGGGGAGGCGTCAGCCCTAGGGAAAAATTTAAAATCTAATTATATTCGTTATTCTCTTAATAAGAGTGAGGAACTAACAACATTAGTTTTCTATGGTCTATTACTCTGGTCAGACACGTTGGGCTTACCATATTTAGTAATTATAAACCTCCCTTCCTATCCCTCGAAACCCGTTCTCTCTCCTCTCTCTCTCTCTCTCTCTCTCTCTCTCTCTCTCTCTCTTTTTTTATTTTCTTTTAAACTCGGGAGGGAATTACACTCATACATGCCAGGGGGCGTGGAGGGAACGACCAACTCTTAGAGGGGGCGTGGTAATAAAAGTGTTGAGGAATACTGTTCTTAACAGTATAAAACAAAAATTCTGATTATTTCAAAAGAGAATCCTGCCTCATGTATTACTTTTATCAATTCTTGTTAGCCTAATGAAATGGACTCTAACAGCTGTTATTTCATGTGTATTGATTTGGAGTCTGAAATGTGAGCTGTCTGATTAATGTCACTTGTCGTTTCGTTGAATATTAATGTGGTGAAATAGAGAGCAGACTGAAGTTAATAAAAAATTCTGAACATTGTGCGGGAAGATGCTCAAATGTTGACGTCTTTGAACATCCATTAGTGCTTCTCCTACTTTGTAAGTCCGATGACGCGGTCTGCCACATTGCAAAGCAAGAGCCTGTGATCGCGGGACCTGTAAAAGCCTAATTAAAAAGTTAGTCAGTCCCGACGAACCGACATTTACCGGTGGCCTTAGGCCTATGAGCGATTTGTTCTGAGGTCGAGTCAGTCGTAAGTTCGCTTTACGATTCTTTTCAGAGTTTTCTTTCGTCCTTCAAGAATGGAAAATCATGAATGAATATCAAAGCCACAGGCGACCTTATTACTATTATCATAGCTGTGAATTCTCTTGATATCTCCGGTGGATAGTGTTAAACATTATGTTTTCTTCCCTTTTTCATTTTTACGTAATTCAGGTTCATTCATTTGTAATACGTTTTATGAACGCTTTCTCACGAAAGGTTGCTCAGGGTTTAATGATTTTGTAACGAGACTTACCTATTAAACATACGAAAGAGCTTCCGGTATTTACTTGAAGAATGCGAACGTAAATTCACGCAGTTATTATGGCAATAAATTACTTTTTATTCTCCTGAACCTCTCCTGCATCAAAAGGAAAAGGTAAATTGCTGTTTCTCCTTAGAAATCCATTAAAGTTGCTCTGGTTTCTTGCCCGAGAAAATAAAATTTAAAATATGTTAGAGGAAAATGAAGGTATAATACGTTTAAATATACCGCGAAATCTGTCAAGTACCATTTTAAATTTTCGATTGTCGGATCATGTTTTGGGGACAGAGAAATCTAATTATTTTCCTTAACCACACTTTTTATTGGATGAACCTCGAGGACAAACTCTGACTTCTGTAGAGGGTCTAACTTCACGCCATATCTTCAATTTATTGTTTAATATCTTCATGATTTTCTGGAAACAAATCAACATTTGTGATATAATGCAGCATTTCAATTTTTAAGATATCCGGAAATCTTTTATGAATATACTGAAACCATCTATTTTTGCTTCTGTCTGGAAACGATGAGTTATTTATGCTGTTTTGTCCAATTTAATTCCCATCTCATTTCTCATAACATTTTATATTTTCAATGAATCATACAAGGTTTTTCAAAAATCCAAAATATTCTAGTAAAGAGATCGTACCTGTAACTCTTATACGTCTTTTCCTGATCACCCAGTTTACTTTGGATAATCTGAATGAGATGGCATTTTTTTTTTTGGATCCATGGTACCGCGAAAGAGCTATAAATAATTTTTAACCTTTTATAACATTTGAATGTGTTATGACTTTAACGGCCTGCGGATGCAAAGCTTATTTTCAATACAGTTAACTACTCAATCCTTTAGGCCAGAGCACAAATATTACAAAAGTCCGTTACATGAAAAACCAAAGAAATGACAGTATGAGAGAAGCAGATGTTACATTGTTGTTAAATCTTTACAGTACTATTTCCGATAGACTTTGTTTTCGGACACAAAACCGTAAACTCAGACGTAAAGAAAATCATTCCCAGTAACTGGCCTTTGTCCTCTGACCTTAAGCATTTCGCCTCGGACTTTATTGGCCATTTTGTCGAGTTACGATTCTTATCACTCTCTCCTTGTCGGCCGAGAAGAGGTGGAGAATGGAGGCTCGATGTCTGTTTATTGTTAAATATTTTCCGTTCGTTTTACCGACTTGTTTCTCTAATGCAATTTTACATCGATGTTATTGTGGGGTAAAGGTGGAATATATTCCCGGTCTTCCGTCTGTTTTATTGCACTTATAAATTCACGTTACATACATAGATACATTCATTATGTATATATATATATATATATATATATATATATATATATATATATATATATATATATATATATATATGTGTGTGTGTGTGTGTGTGTGTGTGTGTGTGTGTGTGTGAAAATAACTTGATCACGAAGTATATAAAACGTGATGCTATGTATAAATAAATGTTTTGCCACGGAGGAAAATTGAAAGGCGAGAGAGCCAAAAACTTTCGGTTTAACACGACCCTCTACTTAGTTCAGACCGAAAGTTCTTGGCTCTCTCGACTTTCCATTTTCCTCCGTGGCAAAACCTTATTTATAAATATATATGTATATATTTTAAGCACCCACACCACAAATAATATATTAATATATATATAATATATATATAGATAATATCATATATATTATATATATATATCATATATATATATATACAACAACACATATATATTATAAATAAATACATATATTACTATATCTTATATATATATATATATACTATTATTAATATATATATATATATATATATTTTAACTGGGTGAGTGTGGTACGTATATATTGTTCACTTGAGCTGGTTAAATTAATTCAAAATGACCCCAATTTTTATTACAATTAGAGTCCCTGCACGTGTTTAAAAATGTACATTATTTATAGTTGGATTTACTTAATTATTGTTAAAAAACATTCGTATGAAATATAATTTGCATTATATCGTAATTCTTTGATATATATAAAGAACCCAAAAACTGAAAGTAATATATGAACAACCTCTGATTTTACAGGGTTCAGTGACCAAAAAATGCATCTTGTAATTTACCTGGAATCTAATTTGTATCAATTTTTTGACCTTATGACTCAGATTAAGTCTTTTTTTTATGAAACCTGTGAAAATTGCTTGATTTCCGTTTTCTTTTTATTTCGTTTGTTGGCTCTCTCTCTCTCTCTCCTTTCCATAGTGTTGCGCATTCTCTCCTTATAAGGGTTCAAATCCACAATCTTATTTTATCCTTTACGATGTCAACTCTTTTCTTAATTTTTTCTTTATTCCCTCATTCACGTGGCCACGCAACATTGCTGTAAAATGAGAAAGGAAGGAAGGAAGGTTTGAGAAAGTGAAAATATGGCAGAGCTGTTGAAGAGGGAGAAAAATATCCAAAATTATGACGGGTGAAAAAGATATTAATAAAAAACACTCAAGTTATTTGTTGCAGCTATAGGACACATTCACCAAACCCATATTTTTTCAACTTCTTGTAAAAAGCGACACAGAGGTGGCTATTGACTGTAAATTTTTTTTATAACTTAATTTCTTGCACGCTCTCTCATCTCTTTATCATCTACTTTTAAATATGAATGTCTTTCACTAAGTTGGTTCCCCCTTCTCTGTCACTTCCTGCCTTGCTTTGGACTTGAGCGCCTACCCTTCCATTATTCTTTATCTTTATTTATGTTATCATCATCATCATTTATATCTTATTATAATTATCTTTATTATTATTATTTTAATATTTCTGTTTAAATTTTTATTATCATTATTTCTAGTTTTATTATTTCTATTTTTATTGTGATAATTTTCATTTTTAAAAAGAAAAAGTTAATATATATTTATAGAGAATGTGGACGCGGTGTTTTCAAAAGAATCTGTCTTTATTTCTTTATTATTATTATTTTTATTAATTTTATTTTTAAAAAGGTTAATATTATTTTAATAATTTTATTTCTAGAGAATGTGGAAGCAGTGTCAAAAGAACCTGTCTTTATTTCTTAACATATATGGAGTTTGCTAGCGTCACATCTTATAAGACAATACTTTTCATTAATTTGTAATACGTATCTGTAAACATCTTTGGACTGTGATATTTCCATGAGGTCTTTGAATGATAATGATGTTAGTTAATCGAGAACAGAAATGATTCTGAAGATTACAAACCAACCACGAATAAATCAACATGCGAAAGAGACATCAGTCTTCTAAATGATTTTATGACAAGCGTGATGGCGCACACTACACTGCGCTGGAACCCGGTGCTGCCTGTCATTCTTTCGTACCATTCTGATCCCGTACCTATCCCTCCCTAACCCGGGCCGGACAAACATGTTTGCAGTAGGAGGGTGGATATGTCATGTCCCCCCTACCCTCCCGATCCCCTACCTCACCTGTCCCCACTTGGGTTGGACAAACAGGTTTGCATGATGAGGGTGGTTGTGACATGTCTCTCCTACCCTCCCGATCCCCTACCTCACCTTCCCCCACTCGGGGTGGACAAACAAGTTTGCATGAGGAGGGTGGCTGTGTTATGTCTCCCCTACCCTCACAATCTCCAACTTGCAGACAAACAAGAAAGATCCACTCGGATTTTATGATTATAGACTATCATGCACTGTGATAAACAGAACAACTGCCACAATAAAATAAAGTGATAAGTGATAGGCATATGTATTACTGACCCTGTAAAAACTAGCTTTTACATCTACAAAGTAACCCTGTCACACACACACACACACACACACACACACACACACATATATATTATATATATATATATATATATATATATATATATATATATATATATATATATATATTGACCTGAACTGCACGTTCACTCCTGAAAAAATGTAATGTAACACTAAAAACAACAAAGAAAAGAGAAAAAAAACTATAGCAGAAGGCTGATATTACTGATAACGGAGGAATTTACATAAAAGCTGGACTTTAGTTTTAAATGCACTATATTTACATTAATCTACATAGGTCCAGGAACTAATAAGGTGGTCGATTGTCGATCCACCGGAAACACGTGGCTGGGGCAACCAAACACGGAGTTCTGAATTTTGCGCAAACGGGTTATTGAAATGCAAGGCTTATTCCAAAGGGTTCCCTAATTCTCCCACAAACAGGCACGGTGCTTGTCTGCAAAGAGATTGTATCCTAGGATAAGTACTGAGGCGAGGGAACACGTGGACGAGCGTTACACACTACTTTCTTTCAATAAAAAAAATTTACAAACCGCTCAGAGGGTATGGAAATGACTGGGAGTTCACAGAAGGAACTATTACGTTGCTTGAATTAACTAGGGGATGTTTACTAGTATCACAAGGGGAGTAATCACAGCATTGAACCAAGATTGGGGGAGTGAGAAGCTAAACAAAGGAGGGGGAAATCGCCTTGAAAGAATGGAAATGAAATACTGACAAAAGGCAAAACAATTCCCTGGCTGAACTGGAATTTACTCTCATAGTACCTGGAAATCCTGGGCTTGGTAGTCTTCTTATCTGCAGATATTTCTGTGCACTATGGATGTATACAAATACATGGGATTCCCCCCAGATGAGGCAGGGGGAGCAGAAAGGGGTGAAGTGGTGTCTGCAGGGCGAGGTAACAGGAGCTTCTGAGCTCTCCTAGGTATAAGGTACTTCTGAGTTCGAACTGCTGGGTCCCTGCCCTTTTAAAACTTCTCCCAGTAAGCGCCGCCCCAATCCGGATTTTCCCTCTGGGGGGTAAATTCAGGACAGCCAATGGGAGCAAAGAAAGCTTTTCTAGAGAACGGAGGCTTTCAGTTCAAAGGGGCAACTTGTATAGAGATAGAGACAAGGATGAATGAATCTTGTTATAAGAAATCTTAACCTTCCTTGGTTGGGGCTTAAAATCTTGAACAAATATATATATAAATATATAAACACATGTATGCATGCATGTATGTTTGCAAATAAAAATAGTTACTGTCCTAAAATGTACTTAATTCCACACCCCCCCCACCCCCAACACATTTTCATAAGTAAAAAGGATAATTCTTCATAGTGATTAGAATTATCCCTCTGCAAGAGAGAGAGAGAGAGAGAGAGAGAGAGAGAGAGAGAGAGAGAGAGAGAGACCCCCTGGCACAACAAACTGACAGGTGACAAAATGTTCAACTTACCAGAACCACTGGGAGTTCCTGGTCCTGGTGACTTGTTTACATCAGAAATTTCAGAGCAAGTGCCAACGGCGATGACGACTATTGAATTATGCTACCTATGCTAACCTAAAATAAACATTATGGAAATGTGTGACCTAAAAGCGCTCTCCACTCTATTGGTGCTGGTTAAAGAGAAGATATATTGCAATTTTTCTGAGCTTCGACCCATCTCGTCCTATATCGTTCTTCGTCCCTTTTTCCCCGAAAGGAGAAGAGGCGCTAAATTCGCAGATAATTCTTGTTTATCTCTTTTCATTCAGAAACAATATTGCCAGGCGCTGGAACGAGATCCAATTTCCCTTTAAAATTTACAACTCTTTATTTCCCTGATTTGCATACAAAGGGAAGCTCCTTTTCTGATGAAATCTAATTATTTGTTTCTGTTATGGATGCGATACATTGCAAAGAATTCTTTTCTAAGCGAGGGCACTGACTCTATTTTAAGGAGGCCATTTTCTCATTTTTTTTCATGTTATAACATATGGTTTGGGGGTACATATATAATACTTCCTCATTCAAACATTAATCCACGCATTTCCCTAAACATTTCTTCTACCTTGCAATGGACGAAATGGAAACTAAAAGGTGCAAATGTTATAAAAAGTGAATCAGTAGAATTTAAACAAATTCCTGATAACGATAAACATAAAATACAAAGAGAAAATAATTAGAGGACGGTAAGAATACAGATTCGCTTCTGAATACAGATTCGCTTCTACCTTCATAATTAGAGTAGAAATTTTTTTTGCTATATCTAAATCTAAATATCCATTCACAATAAAAATTTCCCCTCTTACATACATACATACACCGACTCAGTGCGCTTAATCGAAGCACAGGAAAAAGAGTTAATGAAGAGAATAAGAATAACAAATGACAGCGGGAAGCTATTCATCACAAACACGGATTTGAACAATTCATTGAACATTGCAAATCAAATACACTCCACGATTCGTATCGCCTCGCGTAGCGGAGCTCATGATTGCTAAACGCTATTTGTGATTGCTATTGCTGCAGCACATATTGCTAGCGCTGGATGCCATAAATGACCAGATCATCCCTTCGCTGACTAAATCTCCTGTTTAATTCTAGATAAAAAAAAATGTCCTAGACGTAATGGTTCCCATCGGGCGAAGGCTTCGATGACGCAAAAGGACGAATGATTTTCGTGTATCGCTGATTATTTTTTTGGAGAGACGACGGTCCACTTACAATCGCTAAATTACGTCCGGGATCGTCATTCTGAAGAAGCAGCTCTTGCCATCGCCAGGTCCCTTCGTTTCGATACCCGTTTTTTTTTCTGCACGGCAATGTAATTGCATACCGTTATTGCGTAATGATTACGAGAACGAGAAAACACACACATGTAGACGTGAGTACAAAGGCTCATTCAATCACACTTTGTATGTACGTAAACACACACACACACACACACACACACACACACACACACATATATATATATATATATATATATATATATATATATATATATATATATATGTGTGTGTGTGTGTGTGGTGGTGTGTGTGTGTGTGTGTGTATGTACACGCCTGTTATTTACGTACCTAAAACGTCATAAATTGTGTTTAAATAATTATACAGCTAATCTGCCTATTACGAAATAACAGTCTTTGAGGATTAAGGCATCAGGAAATTGAAATGATATTCCCTATCGAAAATCAGTGGCTGGTTTGCTCGTAGTGCCGGAGAACAAAGCAGCTGTGAAACCACAGGAAAAGGAAGACGAAATATCTTCACCGATGATGATTAAAGTAGCTTGATAATGTTCAAGACAATATTAGCTGTACGCGAAGATTTAGGAATATGTCCACTACAGTTCACGGCACCGAGTAAGACGTCAGCCAAGAGAGCTTTCAATTGTTTAACCGAAAAATAAACTTGACTCACTGAATAAGAATAACAAATGACAGTAGAAAGCAATTCGTCACGCGCACCAATTTTAACTATTCACTGAACATTCACCATCCAATCGTGGGAAGACTCCCTTTTGAAACTGGACAAGAATTTTGGTTTTGATGGTGAATCCGATATAAGGAATAGTAATACATGTACATAGCGAAAATCGTGTGATACTTAATAACGTAAATTTTGACCAAGAACCAATTAAAAAAAAAGTTTTATAGAACAGAACAGAGGTGTTGCTTTCAATGGATCCGGGGTCTTTGTGCTAATGGATAACTCCAGAAGGTAATGGAATGAACATCTGAAAAAAAAAAAAACTTTTTGATTTTTATGAAAATAGAGGAAACAGATTATTCTAGTTCTGTCGAGGAAGAAAACTGTAGAAATACAGGAGAAACGGGAAACCTGAAGAGATGCAAACTGTAGAAAAAAATAGTAGAATAAAGTGAAAACAGAGATAAGGGAGGTCATAGTTAACAAAAAAAAAAAAAAAAAAAATCGTAGACGGAAACAGCCTTTATGTACGGAGAAATGTATCAAGTAAAATAAATGCGTACCGTGTATTTCTATCCATGAACACATGCACTGAAAAAAGGAAATAAAAAAGAAAAACACGTCATATGCCATCATGATATTATCAATAGAATCAACTATGAAATTTATATTCAATGAGTTCTGCGATTTATGTGATAACTGAGAATGTTCTCGATTTCGTTCTGTGATTTCCACGTCTGGAATGCAATCATTCAGTTCGATGTTTCTCATTGGAGAGAGAGAGAGAGAGAGAGAGAGAGAGAGAGAGAGAGAGAGAAGAGCTACATTCTGCGAAGTTATTCCGAACTCATGGAAGTTACGATATCGACTTTGCAAGTCATGCTGTTGCAAATTAGGCCACACATAATTTTCGCTTCGGTAATTTGTGAATCGCGATAACTGTGGTAGCAGTGCTGGGTGTTTAGCGACAGACCTCAATGTTTTTGTTTTCATCTTTCACTCATTTCATTTTACACAGTCTTTATTAATCCTAGCCTTTATCAAATTTCGTTTAAAATAACGATAGCTATTTTCAGCATAGCTGAAATGGTCAATATATATATGTAAGGCCTAGGGTTTTTGATTAATAATATAGTGTCTGTGTGTTCTCAGTGACCTATGGAATGTGGAGAACAGTGCAGGAGCGGCGACCCGAGAGTAGCTGATGAATGAGTTTCTGGGGATGGCGTGAGATAAAAATGCTTAGTTCGACAAGTCAATGTACTGAGTTTATTAACTCTTCTCGAAGTGCTTTTGTGAAACTGGATGCAACTAGAATTGCGAGGCGCTAACGAAGTGTGAGTTTGTATGTGCATGTGCGCCTCTTTCTGTTAAAAGAGTGTCATACACAAGTATATGGGAAGACTTGCACAAAGATTCGTGGGAGGAAGGAAGAGCCACGATGGTGGTGCCTAAGTGTTTTTTGGAATAGTGAGTGAGATATTCCGGCTGCATGGGTGAGTTGAATTACTTTAGCCAAGTTGAATTACTTTAGCCAAAGGGATGGCTTGTTTGATATCTTGTAAGATGTTCCATTTTATTAACTTTGTCTTTAAACTTATGTTTGCTAACGAGTGTGTTTCTCGTGTCTTTGAAACAGACGGTTCTGGAAATGGAGGGACAAAGAGTTCCCAGATGGGTGTAGACTTTTTTGGTGACTAATGATTACTATCAGACATTGTACTATTCGGGGTTTTTTGAGTTAGTCTGTAAGACTGGATTACTTGATTGATTGATTTATTTATTCATTGTTAATAAACGTTAATGTTATGATGCGACTCTCTCATTTTCATTACCAGTTAGAATGGAGAGAAAGAGGTGGAGAGAGAGAGAGGTGTCGGTGCTAGAGAGAGAGAGAGAGATTCCTTGGAGAGAGAGAGAGAGAGAGAGAGGGATTGCCGAGAGAGAGAGAGAGAGAGAGGCTGTGTGTAATGCTGTGTGTGGGTTTGCCTTCCGTTTCGTGTCACACGCTTACCTAATGAATAATGGGGGGGGGGGGGGGGGGGGGAATCCCCCCTTTACAGTGGTGGCAGGCGGTGAAAAAGGTGTTATAAAAGAGTTTTTCTTTATGCCTAGGAACGCCAATGAGAGATGGTGGCCAGTTAGAAAATAAAAGGGGTTAGGGGTTTTGGCTTAGCGATAGTTTTCGAACGACAAAGCCTTTGTGGGATTGTGGAAAAATCGTAAACTGTTAGTTTTCAGTACTTAGTGAGAAAAAATGAGAAAATATCTATCTGTTAACTGTGCTAAAGGGAGGGAAGGATTTTGTTGGACTCAGCATTTTTCCCAGGCAGTCAGCCTAGAAGCAGTGGGCGCACTCAGTATGACTTCTGTGTGCAATGACGAGTGCATCCTGAGATGGCCGTGAGGGTGTTGTTATTAGTGCATATATCACTGCCGTGCATTTCGAGAATTTCGAGTTCTTTTTGTTCCCATTATGGAGTGGTGAGTGTTAAAAACTATTGTTTATCAAAGGGAGAGGGTTTTTGTTTAAATATTTCAGGGCTATGGGGTTGGTTCAAGAGGTCAAAACATTTTTTCTTTGCCCATAGTAGCAGAAGTGACGTGTTTTCTTTATTCACGCCTATTTATGATAGACGTATTCGTCTTTGTTTTAAACACATAGAGTGTATAGAGATGTGTTTTTTGCATGTGAACTGTGCTTAGATAAGCATATCTGGCTTGGAGACAAGAGCGGCCACAATTTCACGGGCTCAGCACTTTCTGCTTACCGCGCAGAGAGGCGCGTTGCATTGTGGGTACTGCATACCTCGAGGGAGGGCATTGCGAGATGGGTACTAGTGTATACCTTGGGAAGGGGTCCTCAGACACTGTTCAAGGGGAGATGGGGGTACTACTGGTCTGCCTCGGGGGAGTGTCAATGCTCATCGGGGGGGAGAGACTTTTTTTTTTCTCAGTGTGGGTGAACTCCCCCTTTTCCTTTTTTTTTTCTTTGTGTTGGGGTATGGATTTGCCCTTGACATTGGATGCTAAGACATCAGCTGATTGATTAGTTGATGAAGTGAAACGCCCGTAGAGTCTTTTTTTCTAGAAAAGAGATTTTTTTTTTCTTCCTTGGATGAAGAGAAAAGGAAATAAAAAGAGATTTTTCTTTTCCGTGAATGAGGGGAAAAGTAGTTAACATGCACGGGATGTGTTATATGTTTTCTTTGTGCCTTGAAAGACACAAATATAAGGGGGATACACAGATTATTTTTTTTATTGTGTTGGAGAAATTACTTTGAAGTGCCGAATGGTGTTGCCCGGTGCCGTGAATGGTGTATGCTGGAGAAATTGTATGTCATAGGATTCAGCAATACTAGTGTATGCTAATTGAATTCGCCCTTACTTGAGATCTTTGCAAGAGAATTATTGCTATGGAGAGTTATTATTATTATTATTAATAATTATTATACTTGAGATGTGTCACGGGAGGGAGGCTTAAGTATAATTATCATTACGGGAGACTTGTTTTGCGAGAGAGTTTTGAGATATTTCATGGGAGATTATTCTATAATTATTACAGATAATTATTCATGGATAATTATTACAATGAATTAATGGGAGAAGTCTTGTGTTAATTAATTGTTGAGTTTTTGTAACTTTGGAGAATATTTCAGTGATTCACGGGGATGAGTTTCGCTGAATCTTGATGAATCTGACTGAATCTTGGTGAATTGTGGTGAAACTTGCTGAACTTTTGCTGAATTTTTTGCTGAATTCCTTGGAGAATGGACAAGCATTAACATTGGTGATATTTTTTTTTTATATATACCGATACTGGTAATTTTGATGATAGCAGTTTTTTGGTGATTTTGTGATAATGATATTTCTGATACTGATTTTTTTTATACTAATACGTGGGCGTTTTAATGCTATCAAGGGTGGTAAAATTTTCTTTTTTTTTATTTTGGGAGGAACTAACAACACATTATTTTAGTTTTTTTTCTTTTTTTTATGGGTTCAGCAGATAATTGCTTGACATCTGGTGAGTTACGGGAGATGGTGAACAAGGCCGTTGATTTTTCTTTTCTCCTTTTTTGGAAGTTAGCCATCGCTGACCCAAGTTTTTTTCACCAAGGGTGAATTTGAATTTATTTTTTCTCTCCAGTTAGTGTGAATATTATCTCAGTTCGTGATTTAGAGTCATTGTTCGGGAACGTGTTTGGGTTTCAGCTATTTGATGCTGTAGAGAAATTTACGGGAGAATTTTTTGCACGTTTTGAATGCATACGTAGTGGCAATACATTTTTTCTCTGGATATTTGTGTTCCAGAAATTGTGAGTTTTCTTGCACAATACCTTTGTCGTATTTGTGACAACTTTGTGAGAGATAGGAAACTTGGTTAAGTTTTCTAGTGACTTATGTCGTAGTGCATATGGAGAAGTCTTTGCTAAGACACTTTGTATTTGGAGTTCTGTTATAATGAGTTGTGGCACATTAGTGATTTTTTCTAGAATTTTCTAGACAGTTTTTATTTGCCGAGTTTTTGCCCTTTTTTAGCAATTATGCTAAATGGAGAGAGTTTTATAGTTTTGACTATAACATTGAGTTATTCTCTGGAGAATTTGAGTTATAATTGAGTTATAATTGGAGTTATAATTTGAGATAATATATTGGAGATATATTTTTGGCCATTTTTGATATTTGCCAATGTGATATGAGCTATGTTTAGTTCAATTATTTTGCAGCCATCTTTGTTGCAAATGGAGACATATATTTGGAGATTATGGGGCAATATTTGTGAGTGTGTGAGTTAGTTGCCTTGAGTGCACATTTTTTGGAGATATATTTTTGGAGCCTTGTTTTGTTTCACATGGAGTATTGGGGAAATAGAGGTAAATATTTTGTATTTGCCGAAATAGAGGTGATTATTCTCTATTCCTGGAGTGGTGTCTTTTTTTTACTGACATATGGCTATTGGAGAAATAAGAGAGAAATATAAGGGGGTTGGTTTTTAACCAAATGGAGGAAATATTTTTATATCCGGAGTGGTGTTATTATTAATATGGTGTCACATAATTATGTGTGGAGTTGGAATTAATACTTGGCGGGTGACCCTTTTTTTGTGGTTATGGGAGTTTTTTCGAGTCAAGAGGAGATTTCTGTAGTTCTTTCTCTTTGATTTCGTGACTATTTAGAGGCGAGTGGCATTATTGCATTAAGAGTCCTATGGAGATGTGTGCATTTTTTTTTATGTTCACAAGTGTATTATTCTTGGAGGCATATGATTTGGGGCAGAGTCATGGTGAGAGAGTAAGTCTTCGAGACAAATTTTTGAACACATTAGTCATATCCTGGAGTTAATTCTGTGAAATATGTCTGTTAGACCTTTTTTTCTATGGAATCATGAGTTTCCAAACTTATGTGTCTGACTGGACAATTTTTATGCTGATGTTAGAGCATACGTCCGCAGGCGATTTTTCTGCTGACAAGCGATGTGATGAGCGCTGTGCTGTTTCTTTTCCTCTGATGATGATAGATCAGAATTTTTGCAATATCTGGAAATGTTGACAATAACATTTCACGAAAGCGCATGTGTGAGAGTTTGCTTTCTGGCAAATTCCATAACTTTACATGGAGCATTTCTTGGGAAAAATGCGGGGAGTTATGTATATCATACATGCATTATGTATTTTGTGATTGGGGAAATTTACTTGTGATTATCCTTTTTTTATCTTTATTTTTATTTTTTCTTCCTTTCCCTATGAGAGATATAATTTGGGGATTGAACTTAAATAGCATTTTTTTTATCGGGTGATGTGATTTATCGGGAGTTGTTGTTTACGTAAATGGGAGTTTGACATTAAGTCTCATTGTGATTAATTGTATGAGCAGTAAAGGGGTTTTTGCTGTTAAAAGTTGGAGATTTTTACTGATTTTGTGGGTTGTTCAGATATCAGAGCTTGAGAGAACATTTTTTGGGTCTGGGTGTGTTACGCGATTCTTTTTTTTTTTCTTTCTTGAGCTCGTTACGATTTTTTCTTTTTTTTTGTGAGCACATTCGAGTTTGAAATGTGAGTGCAAGAATCCGTGGAGTTGCTGTGATTCTGAGTTGTGCGTGTGCGGGATGTGGAGGTTTGGGAGGAATAGAATTGAGTTGGAGAACTTGATGTTTTTTTTCTTTGAGAGTTGCGATAATGACTTATGATTTAGTAGTCATATTAAGGGGAGTTAATTGGGAGACGTTCAGTTAGTATTTCTGACTTTTTGAGATCATTGTTTGATAGAAGTAGTATGTCTGGGCTAATTTTCTTAGATTGACCAGTGACTCCACTGACATACTAACACACACCAAAAGTCGTTTCCCGACGCCAGCAAGACGTCCACCAGCCGTACAGAGAGTACTGCTGTCGTGTTGTCCAGGGTGATTACGAGAGTTTCCACGTGGGTGATCGCGAGAGAATTCTACAGCGTGTTTTTTGGGGATCTACAGAAGCCGTGAGAAGTCTTCTACAATGAGG
>NC_061106.1:22628249-22635749 GCF_015104395.2 Macrobrachium nipponense
TCAGTTGTCGATAATAACAAAAAAGTAACGATATATATTTGAATTTGATCATTGTTTGCTCACCACTATTAAACGAAGCAAACTGACTGCAAAACGAGCTTCCAGTCAAAACTTGATACGCTTCATGTTTCAAAAATGTTTTTCCTTATCCGTAACATTTCAACTCTACTTTCCGGTATTTAGATGGATTCTTTCGCGCAATCATTAGCGATCCCTTTCTGCACCAAGGCAAGTAATCAACCGTCTTTAAAAAACACACGTTTAATTTCAATAGTTTTCTTGATGGTATCAGCTGGACAATACACCATGTCTTTTTGGTCATTCATTTCTCGTGATTCTGTCTCCATTTTAAAATAAAGTGTGCCTTTGTTAAATCCATAGGGCTAACCACAACACCAACGCATCACCTGAAACTAAAAAATAGTTACGTAACGCCTTGCCCTACGATATTCTTTTACCATTCTGAACGCATTCGTCTTCTGTCGTGCTCCAGCCCTGAAAAGCAGTCCCTTCCAATTTTGATTAACAAGAACAGAAATTTCCCAATGCCTTGTTGTTCCCAGGCTGCAAGTCCTTTCCTTCCAGTTTTAATCTACCCGAGACCCAAATAACCACCCGCGTTGTTCTTTTGTAGATTGAAACCTTAAGAGTCTCTGTAACGTTATTTTCAGTTCTATCTCTTTTTTTTTCATGAGAGAAGCCTTGTACAGACGGCCAACGAAGAATTGGCGTAGTTTTCTTAATTCATTGTTCGTTAAGGAAATATTGCCGTATGCAGGTGCCAGATTATTTACGTAACAATAAATAACATTTCCTTTCAAAAAGTGCTATACTTGAAATAAATTACATTAGAATTGAGTAGACTTATTCAACGTATTAAAGATAATTATTTTGCAAAGTAAGGCAAATATATACCGATGGGTCCACGATTTCTAATTTTATTCTCACTCTAGCTTCGTGACAGCATACCGAAGATTTTGAAAGTTGGCTTTGCTGCCGCTCGAGTCTTTACTCAACGTATCGTACTGCACTGGGGTGTTGTCATTTCGTCTCCTACAGCCGATAAATATACATCAAGGCGTTAACATTCTTTAAAAACGATGTTTAATTAAACTATTTTGTTCTTTGATCAATAAAATAATTTGCATGACACATTTAGTGGCCCTAAACTGGACTTCTGATTTTCCCACATGATTAGCCTAGGCCTATACTCTCTCGGATTTAAAGTAATATTAAGAATATTTATCACAATAAATATATATATAATGATATGATATATATATATATATATATATATAGATAATATATATATATATATATATATATATAATATATATATATATATATATATATATATATATATATATATTATATCTATATATATATATATATATATATATATATATATATATATATATATATATATATAACATATATATATATATATATATATATATATATATATATATATATATATATATATATATATATATATATATATATATATATATATATATATATATATAAATATATTATATATATATATATATATATATATATATATATATATATATATATATTAATTAATCTGCTTTATTTGACTATTCCCGTTATTCTTGTTTATTACCCATGTTCGCCTTTCTTCTTATCCTTTTCATAATTGCTTAACATAATTAACTCTGACCTAGCTATTCAAAGTCAAAAAGCAATCATAAAAAAATCAAACGAATATAATTCAGTTTTATTTTTTATCGATGTCCTCGCCTTCCTTGGATCCCAGTCGGAGACAGTATGTTCGTTCGTTCGTTCGTTCGGCCTCCTCTCTGTGTGTGTCCAGAAGAGCGCCTTCACCTTGGAATTCTTGAGCATTTGAACTTGAAGATCTCTGGAGATGTTGTTGTCCTCGACGGAGCCACAGCTCCGTCGAATCCTGCCCCAGAGATCTTCTCCGCTCAAATTGCTACAGAGGAAGAGTGAGAAAAGGACTATTCTACTACGAGAACAGAGGAGAAAGGCTTCTGCAATCCTCAGGAATCCAAAAGGAAATCGCCCTTCAAGACAGAAGGAAGGAAGACGAAGACGAACGAACGAACGAACACACTGTCTCCGTCTGTCTTCAAGGAAGGAAGGAAGACTTCGAAATCCACAAGAGAAGAATCGAAGCTTCCGTCAGCTTCTCAAACCAACCATCAGCACCAAGAGAAAGTGGATGAAGATTGCATGAAGGTCTGCAAAGGACGTCACAAGGAGACGAGGACCAAAAGGAGGATATATAGTGAGAATAGGACTACTTACGAGAACAGAGGAGAAAGGCTTCCCAAATCCTCAAGAATCCCAAAATGAACTCGCCCTTCAAGACACACGGGGAGGAGGACGAAGGACGAACGAACACACAGTCTCCGTCTGCCTCCAAGGAAGGAGAAAGACTTCGAAAGAATCTGAAGCCACTCTTGCAGAGCTGTGGCTCCGTCGAATACAGCCACAGAGATCTTCACTGCTCAAATTGCTAAAGAATCCCAATTGCCTCCGTCTGTCTCCAAGGAAGGAAGAAGACTTCGAAATCCACAAGAGAAGAATCGAAGCTTCCGTCAGCTTCTCAAACAAACCATCAGCACCAAGCGTCTTTGATTCAGCCTCTCGACAACAGAGCCTTCCGCCAAGGACTGAGGCAAAGAGGAGGAAAGAAGCCAGAAGGTCTGCAAAGGACGGCACAAGGAGACGGACCAAAGGAGGACTGGACACAGGAAGAAATGGACACAAAGAAGATTGGGATACAGGAAGAAGACGGACAGGAAGAAGATTGGACACAGAAGAAGACTGGACACAGGAAGAAGACGGATACAGAAAGAAGACTGGACACAGAAAGAAGATTGGATACAGGAGACTAAGAAGACTGGACACAGAAAGAAGGACTGGACACAAGAAATATATTGATACAAGAATACGAAAGGACAAAGAAGACTGGACACAGGAAGAAGACTGGACACAAAGAAGATGATACAGAAGGACGACTGGATGATCAGGCAAGAAGACTGAACACGGAAGAGGACTGGCACAGGCACTGGACACAGAAAGAAGATTGGATACAGGAAGAAGACTGACAGCAAGAAGACTGGACACAGAGAAGAATGCACTGGACACAGAAAGAAGACTGGACACAGAAGAAGACTTGGACACAGGAAGAAGACTGGACACGAAAGAAGACTGGACACAGGAAAGAAGATTGGACAGGAAGAAGACTGGACACAGAAGAAGACTGGACACAGAAGAGACACAGAAGACTGACACAGAAAAGATGAACCCACAGGAAGACTGGACACGGAAGAAGACTGGACACAAGAAGAAGATGGATACAGGAAGAAGACTGGACACAGGAAGAAGACAGGATCACAGAAAGAAGATGGATACAGGAAGAAGACGGACACAGAAGAAGATGGACGAAGAAGACTGGAACGAGAGACTGGACACAGAAGAAGCACAAGATGGACACAGAAGAAGACTGGACACAGAAGAAGATTGGATACAGGAAGAAGACCAAGATACAGGAAGAAGCCAGATACAGGAAGAAGACTGGACACAGGAAGAAGAATTATTAAGGAAAAGACCGGACACAGGAGAAGACCAGATACAGGAACCGAAGACTGGAACAGGAAAAAGATGGATACAGGAAAGAAGAGGAACAGGAAGAAGACCAGATACAAGAAAAGGCCGATACGAGAGACGGACAAAGAAGATTGGATACAGGAAGAAGACCAGATACAGGAAGAAGCCAGATACCAGGAAGAGACTGGACACAGTAAGATTGGTACAGGAAGAATACCAGGATTACAGCAGAAGAATGGACCAAGAAAAAAGATACATGGAAGAAGACGATACAGGAAGAAGCTGGACACGACGAGATAGGAAGAAGACCAGATACAGGAAGAAGACTGGACACAGGAAGAAGACCAGATACAGGAAGAAGACCAGATACAGGAAGAAGACCAGATACAGGTAGAAGACTGGACACAGGAAGAAGACAAGATACAGGAAGAAGACCAGATACAGGAAGAAGACCAGATACAGGTAGAAGACTGGACACAGGAAGAAGATTGGATACAGGAAGAAGACTGGACACAGGAAGAAGACCAGATACAGGAAGAAGACCAGATACAGGAAGAAGATTGGATACAGGAAGAAGACTGGACACAGGAAGAAGACTAGATACAGGAAGAAGACTGGAACAACAGGAAGAAGACTGGACACAGGAAGAAGACCAGATACAGGAAGAAGAAAATGATTAAAAAATCAGATGAGAGAGAGAGAGAGAGAGAGAGAGAGAGAGAGAGAGAGAGAGAGGAGAAATTTTTACCAAACTACTGCTCCAACCATTTAATCTAGAGAGAGAGAGAGAGAGAGAGAGAGAGAGAGAGAAATTCTACCAAACTTCTGTTTCAACTCTTTAATCGAAAGAAAGAGAGAGAGAGAGAGAGAGAGAGAGAGAGAGAGAGAGAGAGAGAGAGAGAAATTTTACCAAACTTGTTTCAACTCTTTAATTGAAAGAGAGAGAGAGAGAAAAAAAAATTCTACCAAACTTCTGTTTCAACTCTTTAATCGAAAGAAAGAAAGAGAGAGAGAGAGAGAGAGAGAGAGAGAGAGAGAGAGAGAGAGAGGTGAGAGAGAGAGAGAGAGAGAGAATCCAATTAAATGAAGGCATAACCCCCCCCCTTTTTTTAATATTATACAAAAATACTCAAAAAAAGTCTAATACAATACTTAGGCTGAAAATAAAAAATATCAATTGTTATTGTAAATCAAATTCGTCCATAATTACATCACGAGTTAAAAACTCTACAAATATTGCAATTTGAGTTTGGTTAAGTTTACTAATAAAGCACTTAACTTCATTCGCACTTTCCTTTAATGAATGAAAGAGCGCAATTCGAGCAGATAATTCAGCAGTACATGGCTTGCATTTTTTTTTTTTTTTAGACGACTAAAAGGACGCACTTGGCATAGTACTCAATGGACTATTGTTTTACTTTTTCCTTTCACAAAAGCATGGAGGCAGTGGTGAACCTTGACCCGAACCCTGTTCTAGTTTTTTCTTTCTTTTCCTTAGGGAATAAAGTAATATATATATATATAAATATATATACCTATATTTACGTATGTAGATAAATAATTATATACTATACATATATATACGTATATATATACTATATATATATATATATATATATATATATATATATATATATATCTTATATATCTCTATATATATATATATATATATATATATATATATATATCTAAATACATATATATAGATATAGATATATATATATATATATATATATATATATATATATATATATATATATATATATATGTATAAACTTTAAAAATCTACCTATTCATTACATCTCCTAGTAAGATACATTCTTTAGGTGTCCTTCAGAACAGGACCAGACACTCCTGAAACAAAACACAGACAGACAAATAGACAGACAGGTAGACAGACTTACCGTCACTCAAATAGAGACCAATAGAACCAAGAGCATAACCTTCCGCCCCCAAAACAACACCCCCAGCCCCCCACAAGTTAAATAAAAGATAAGGACGCTGCATATTTTTTATTGGGGCCTTGGGTTAAGTGTCGAACCCATGTCTGCTCTTCACGAGTTTTATTTCATTATTTCCTCTCTTTTTTCAGAGAGAGAGAGAGAGAGAGAGAGAGACACGCCTTCAATCCCCAAACGATTAATGATCTGGCATGGCCAATTAACTTATAATAATACTAATGAAGTCTCTGAATGTCTCCCCAGTGTCTTTTGAATGTCTCCCACAAACAGTATACAGTAAGTCCCCTGTCCCTAGTCACCCTCCACCCCTACCCCACCCCCACCCCCACCCCCACCTCACCCTTACCTCATAAAGGTGTCAACGTACAGACGGCCAACGAAGAATTGGCGTAGTTTCTTAATTCATTGTTCGTTAAGGAAATATGCCGTATGCAGGTGCCAGATTATTTACGTAACAATAAATAACATTTCCTTTCAAAGGTGCTATACTTGAAATAAATTACATTAGAATTGAGTAGACTTATTCAACGTATTAAAGATAATTATTTTGCAAAGTAAGAGGAAAATATATACCGATGGGTCCACGATTTCTAATTTTATTCTCAACTCTAGCTTCGTGACAGCAAGCATACCGAAGATTTTTGAAGTTGGCTTTGCTGCCGCTCGAGTCTTTACTCAACGTATCGTACTGCACTGGGGTGTTGTCATTTCGTCTCCTACAGCCGATAAATAATACATCAAGGCGTTAACATTCTTTGAAAAACGATGTTTAATTAAACTAATTTTGTCCTTTGATCAATAAAAATAATTTGCATGACACATTTAGTGGGCCTAAATTGGACTTCTGATTTTCCCACATGATTAGCCTAGGTCTATACTCTCTCGGATACGTAATATTAATGAATATTTAAATCGACAATATATATATATATATAAATATATAATATATATATATATATATATATATATATATATATATATATATATATATATATATATATACGTACGTATCGTATATATATATATATATATATATATATATATATATATATATACATATATATATATATATATTAATCTGCTTTATCTTGTTTTATTAGCCATGTTCGCCTTTCTTCTTATCCTTTTCCTAATTGCTTAACACAATTAACTCTGACCTAGCTATTCAAAGTAAAAAAGCAATCATAAAAAAATCAAACGAATATAATTCAGTCTTATTTTTTATCGAATTCCTTGCATATCATCCTGTTTCATTTGGACACGTTGGAGAGCTGTGGGAGTCAAAACTGACGAATACTTAAGAAAGGCTAACTTTCTGTAAAGCTTTCTTAGGTTGATCTTTCTATATCTATTCATTTCTTCTAAATAGAAATTAATTCAAATTAATTTCACATGTATACCTAGACCTACTACCATAAGCATATTATAAGTAGCTGAAAGGATAAGAAATATGAAAGGTGACGTTCTCGTTTAAGTCTATTTCATATGTTTGTTTGTTTTTTTCAAGAAAAACCTACTGCTTTAATAAACGGTTGCTCTTTGACAGCTACAGGGTGTAACACGAGTGTATGCACATATTTTGTGGGATGAAAGATAAAGTTTCTTTGAACAGAAAATATTTTATAAACATGCATTTTAAGGCGTCCGTTGTCGGTGCGGGCAATTTTAAAATAACCGTCATCATTAGTGATGCTTTCACGAGATGGAGTTTCGTAGTGAGAAGTCGGATCTAGTCGCCTGAGATGTAGAAGAGAGCGGAGGTGGCGTATAGGAGTGATGGAAGGATTAGGCCTGTGTTAATAAAGTATCTCCCAATAAAATGTATTCTTTAGGTTTTGAAGAAAATAAATGCATGCATCATTGAAACCGTTTCCCTCCCTATCCGTGGTATTCACTGGCCACCGATAAAAAACTAAACAAAAAGAGTAAGCCTAAC
>NC_061106.1:22640749-22650749 GCF_015104395.2 Macrobrachium nipponense
TTTTTTATTAACTTCATTCTGCTCTCAAGTTCACCACATTAGTCCTGTTCAAAGAAGTTACTTTCTATGGGAGTGTCAGGTACTCAAGTATCTATGCATATTTAATGATTAAAGTACAAAGTTATATACGAATCAGGTAGTAGATCGTATATATGTGAATTACATTTCTTTTAGTATTTTTTTCATGGATCAATGCTTTCCACATTTTCTGAGTACTTTGTCCATAATTGCAGTTTTCAAAGTTCCTTCTAGGCATAAAATATTTCTGTAATTTAAAAATTAAGTTCCTTTCGTAACTTATTTACATAGTTTCATATAAAGTGTTACTTAATGTGTTTTTACGTCTACTTCAATATAACTTGAGAAGAAAATGAATGCAGAAGCCTCAAATATAGTTGCAAGAAAAACGACAATACTTAATCCCCGTTGCTGTGTATTTCCATTTCACAAAGCGAATAATTGTACCTTTAGATTCAAATCTAACCTAAGGTACGAATCAATTTTCTCCCAGAAATCAATCACGCGCATCGATATGCAGTACTTCAAACCGTTTTCCTTTTTTCTTTTTAGAGCAAATCACATTAAGGGTATCCCAGAAGTGCTCATTTCAGAACTGACTGATTGTCGCTTTGATTTGTGGCGTGAAGCTGTTTATCATTGTGAAGGGCCATCAAAGGTTCAAAGGGAACGACTTTGTATTATAATTTCGAAGAACAAATAATGAGAGAGAGAAGAGAGAGAGAGAGAGAGAGAGAGAGAGAGAGAGAGAGAGAGGTGCGAAATTTGCAACCATGTATATATGCAGGATACATCTATTGAAGAGAGAGAGAGAGAGAGAGAGAGAGAGAGAGAGAGAGAGAGAGAGAGAGAAAGTATATGTAGGATACATCTATTGAAGGTAATCCAGTTTAATATTGTTTTCCTTGCAATTTTGTGGAGATATTTAATCTAGGAAAGTATTTTCGCCTCCGTTTATTCTTTACTTAATATTCAACGAAAGGAAAAGGTATCATAATCAGACAGCTCACATTTTAGACTCATCACAGTTATTAGAATCCTTTCGTCAGGATAACGTGAAATAATAAAAACAATATATAAAATATGTTGGTAAGAGTTATTATTACTAATTTCGCGAGGCAGGATTCTCTTTTGAAGCAATCCGAGTTTTCGTTGTCTGATTTGTAAATTAAGGCTTATTTATGTCATTATATTTAAATATTTGTATCCTTTACTTTAGGTGTATCGTTTCATGCAATCATTTATCATTCCCATCGACGGAGTGAAGAGAAATATTTCGAATGATTTTAATCCCTTTTTTGTAATATCTAGAATAAGCTAATTTACACCATTAGCATTAAATCTCCTTATCGTCTGCTATTAGTGCATCGTCTCCTCTCTATTATCATTCCCATCGAGAGAGTGGAAAAGGAGAAATTTGTCCTCCATTTTGATTGCATCATATTCGGATCAAAGGTTTGTTTGTGTTCCTCTCTCAGTCACTATCCATTTATTTTCACAAAACCGTTACATCACCCGAAGATCCTTTCTCCCGACGAAGCAAAGGGAACACCCAGACTAAAGGGGAGCCTTCGAGTTGCTTTCGTAAAGGCTTCTTCGCCCTAAAAACGATTTCCAGCAGACCTTGCCTTGGGACACACAGCTGTAAACTCCAGCATAAAGAAAATTAATTCCAGTATATTGGCCTTTATCCTCCGGCCCTAAGCATTTTTCCCGGACTTTACTGACCATTTTGAAGAGTTACGATTCTTGTCACTCTCTCCTTGTGGCCACGAAAATTTGGCTGGGTGTGGGAGGCTGCAGTGGGCTTGGAATGACCAATGATTGTTGTTATTTGCGAACGCTACACTTGTTTCCATTATTTATGTATAGTTTGTTGATATAACCCCTTTATGGGTAACGCTGTTACGGATAGGTTACATTAATCCTTTTACTCTTCAATGGACCATCACTATGTTAAAAAAACACTGAATGTATGTATTAATGTATGAATGGCATGAGACTGTGAAGTTGATAATCAGGTGTTTACTCAATCGTAGTCACAAATGATTCTTAAATGAATAATTGTTCAAGTAGGATTGAACGAAGAATGAAGGAAAGACAGGACCAAATGATCTCAAGATCTGCTTTATTTTACTGTACTGCATTCCAGTGTAACATTTGATTTTGTAATCAAGAAATGACATCATCAAATCTTTACTTGGTTTCTATCTTGAGGTTTCTTCTCATCATAGCTCAATGCGTAGCGGGACTTGGAAAACCAGTCTAACTTATGGCGATTATGATATGGAATACTGAGATGTGTAATTGTCTTTCCATTTCCATTTTCCAGTTATTTACAGGGAATGAAAAGTCAGGCATAATTTTTTATAGGTGACCGTATGTCAAACATTTAAGTTGTCTTTCATGAAAAAGCATTGGTAAATCATTCCTTTCACTGTTGACATACTGTTGAAAGTAACCGAGGTATGTAAGATATACTGAATACCTCTCTCAAATTTCATTTTCTCTTTATTTAACAATTTTCCTTTGAGAGAAGCCATACAATTTTTGTAACCGTAAAACGAAACTGCGAGTTGTCTTTAGGAAAAAGAATTGGTAAATCGTTCCTTCCATTGATAATATACTGAAGAAGCGCCCTAGTAGCGTGATCGGTATGGTCTTGGCCTACCACCTCCGTGGCCGTGAGTTCGATTATCAGGCATTCCATTGGGGTGTTAGAGATGTGTATTTCTGGTGATAGAAGTTCACTCTCGACGTGGTTCGGAAGTCACGTAAAGTCGTTGGTCCCGTTGCTGAATAACCACTGGTTCCATGCAACGTAAAAAAACACCATACATACAAACGTACAAACGATATGCTGGAGAAAGTAATCAAGGTATGCAAGATATACTACAAGATTATCTCAGCCTTAAATTCCCTGTGAGGAAACTCCACTGCCATAGCTTCCACCTCTCTTGTATTATTCTTCCTCAGCACAAACATTCCTCTCCTCTGCTATTACCGGTGTCGTACAGTTCCGCCTTTTGACGCCATTTCATCTCCTGGCAGTTCTTGTCCTTCGCATCTTAGAAATAAACTATTTAATTGAGATCGGAAAACGAAGGACGAAGTTTGCGTCGCTTCTCACTTCAAGTGGAAAGTAGCGTCAACCTCACCGATAGTTCTCGTTCGTCTTTTGGTCATTAGAAGCAGCTAAGCAGAAGTGCCGGAATGAGAACTCGTTTCTTCCGATTCGCAGACAAAGAGAAGCGTCAGAGTCCAATTATCAGCATCTTTTTCATTATGCAGTTCACCATCAATACAAGTGTTTGGAGCGAGATCAGTAGATGCTTCATAAGAATGTTGTTTATTATTTATTTTTTTTTCTGAGGATCTGATTCAAGGCTTATCATAAGCAAAGTTAATTTCTTAAAAATCCTCAGTTGCTTCGTAAAACTAAAAACTAATATATATATGATATATATATATATATATATATATATATACACATATACATATATATATATCTATATATATATATATCTATATATACCATATATATATCTATTTATTTCTTTTTTCTACGTTAACCATTTCAGCTATGCTTGTTATCTATAATCCTTAGTTGCCTCGTAAAAACTATTATACATATATATATATATATATGTATATATATTAGGATATATATATATATATATATATATATATACATTATATATATATATATATAATATATATATTATAGTTGACCATGTTAGAAAGTTTATTTTGCAGAAAAATTTGATAAAGACTAGGATAATAGACTGTAAAATGAAATGAGTGAAAGATGAAAAAAAAAAAAAATGTTTGCCGCTAAACACCCATCACTGGAACTACAATTATTGCCTTTCATAAATTACCGACGCGAAAAATTAAGTGTGTAACCGGCCCCCCCCCCCCCCCCCCCCCCTCTCTCCTCTCTCTCCAATGAAAACATTCCTAATGTGGAAATCACAGATCAGGATCGAAGATTATGCTCTGCTTTCACATAAACAGCCGAATTGTTTTCACTTTCAAAGAGGTTTTGTTCATCAAGTGCGTTCTGTCTATTTTACGGCTTCAATTTAAAGCTTTCTTGGCTAACTTCTTCCTTGGTGCCGTGACTGTGAGTTAATTCATAAATCATTTTGAGAAGCTCATATCGCCTTCAACACCGCTCAAATACTTAAATAACAGGCGCATATACATTACAGACAATCACACATACATATATAAAGTGTACATATGTGTGTATATATATATATGTATATATATTATATATAATATATTAATATAATATATATTATATACATACATTCATACATACATACATCCATTACTTACATACATAAAAAAAGCGGGTATCGAAACGAATGGAAACTGGCGATGGCAAGAGTGCTCACAGAATGACGATCCCGGATGTAATTTAGCGATTTTAACTGGACCGTCGTCATGCCAAAGCACAGTCTGCGATACACGAAAATCATTCGTCCTTTTGCGTCACCGAAGCGCCCGATGAGAACCATTTACGTCTAGGACATTATTTTTTATCTAGAAGTAAACAGGAGATTTAGTCAGCGAAGGGATGATCTCGTCATTTATAGCATCCAGCGCTAGCAATGATATGTGCTGCAGCAATAGCAATCACAAATAGCGTTTAGCAATCATGAGCTCCGCTACGCGAGGCGATACGAATCGTGGAGTGTATTTGATTTGCAACGCACGATTGGATGTTGAATGTTCAATGAATTGTTCAAATCGGTGTTTGTGATGAATAGCTTCCCGCTGTCATTTGTTATTCTTATTCTCTTCATTAACTCTCTTTTCCTGTGCTTCGATTAAGCGCACTCAGTCGGTTTATCCCTGAACCATCCGAAGCTTCAGAATGAGTGCAAACGAAAACGAATGTCATTTTTGTATGAATGAATGGAAATTGTAACGTGAATGCATTTATATACAATAATAATAAAAACTTATTTCATATAAAAATTATGAACAATGAAGCAGAAATTGATGTTGACCTTTCTCTAATTATTCAGCTGCTATCTTTGTTTTATGTATATAGTTACAGAATCTGCTAGTTTTACTACTGCATGTTTTAGAAAAATCGCATTCGATTTAGTTTTGTCTAATTCAAAGAAAGATGATCATTCGAACATCAGGGCACGAAAAACGTTTAGTACAATGAATGAAAAGTTCAAACGAAGATCTATTATATTCAAACCCTAACCCAGATGTTATTAAAAATTAATAATATTAATAATAATGAATGAAAAGGAAACAACCTCCTTACATAGGTTCAGCGACTTGTCTTATTAAAGGATTCTTTGCAACGAACTGCATATGTAACAGAATAAATACTTACTTTCATCTAAAAAAAAAAAAAACCACTTTCCTTCGTATCCAAATCAGGGGACAGAAAGAGTTGTAAATTTCTAAGGGAAATTGGATCTCGTCCCAACGGCTGGCAATACTGTTTTGGAACGTCGAGAGATAAACAAGAATTATCTGCGAATTTAGCGCTTCTTCTCTCTTCTTCATTAAAACTTAATGATTATAATGACGAACCCTAACGAGTTGTTGTTTTCTCTCACAGAAAAAAGGACGAAGGACGTTATTGGAAGCGATGGGTTGAAGCTCAGGACAATTGTAACGTTTCTTCTCTTTGACTTTGATCGGCACCAACAGAGTGGAGAGAGGCATTCTTAGTCACATATTTCCATAAAGTTCAGGTTAATTTAGGTTATGACGGGTAACATTAATACAAAAGATGAAAATATGGGTTTTGGTGGATAAATGCCCTTTAGCCGCAACAATGAACTTGAGTGCTTTATATAAATATATTTGTTTCACAGTCTTATTATAGGTATTTCTTCGCTCTTTAACATCTCAGTCATAATACTTTCCCTTTCTCAAACTTTCCTTCCTTTCCAACTTCAGCGCAATGTTGCATGGCCACTCGAATGGGGGGAATAACGAAAAAATAAAGGAAATAGTTCACACCGGAAAGGATAAAATAAAGCTGTGGTTTTGAACCCTTACACGAGAAAATGCACAAGAATATGGGAAGGAAAACGACGTGTGTGACAGAGAGAGAGAGAGAGAGAGAGAGAGAGAGAGAGAGAGAGAGAGAGAGAGAGCCCGCAGACGAAACAAAAGAGGAAGAGGAAATCAAGTAATTATCATAGGTTTTCTGAATGATTTTCAAGTTAATATTTTCTGTAATCAGTAAAGAGTAGGTCATTAAAGAAATTGCTATCTTGATTTATAGGATAAAAAAAAATGTATTGTACTGCATCCACTTTGTATATTACATGTTTTGGCAATGAGCCGAAATAAAGATATTATTATTATTATTATTATTATTATTATTATTATTATTATTATTATTATTATTATTAGATTACAAGTAAACTGCAAGATGCATTTATTGGTCACTTAACCCTGCAAAATCAGAGGTCCTTCATTTATTACTTTCAGATTTGGTCCCCTCTCTAGTTACTGATTTGTTTCGAAAAATTCACTTTATTCATCGAAGCATAATATAATGCAAAAGATATGTCATATCTAGATTTAATAATAAATAAATGAATTAATAAACGAGTGACAGGTAAATTTATACACGAGCGAGCTCAAGATAAATAATCTTAGGTCATTATGAATTCATCTATCATTTCTGTGTATGTATATATATATATATATATATATATATATATATATATATATATATATATATATATATATATATATATTCATATGTATATAATATATATATATATATATATATATATATATATATACGTAGATATATGCGGTATTATGCGTGTGATATATATCTATATACTATATATATATATATATATATATTATATATATATATATAGAATATATATATATATATATATACACATATATATAGTATTATATATATAGAATATATACATATATATATATATATATATATATATATATATATATATATATATATATATATATATATATATATATATATATATATATATATATATAGCCTAAAAATATACATACATACATCGTGAATTTATTAGTGGAAGATAAAAGGACCCAAACAGGAATATATATATATATATATATATATATATATATATATATATATATATATATATATATATATATATATATTCATCACTGGTGGGCTAATCCTCAATGAAATAGGTACGGGGATACGGAAGGACATGCACATTACATGATTCTTTATTGCTAGCGACGTTTCGAGACAAAGTCCCATCTTCAGGCTAAAGGCAAGAAATAAATATTACATCAATACAAAACAATTAGGAATGTTAACGTAAAAGTATTATAAATTAAAGTATTTCTAAGTAAAACTACGAATTAAAAAATCTCAAAGAATGAGTATTACATCAATATATAAAAACATATCAAAGAAAAGTAAAATCACGAATAAAAACACATAAAAGAATATATATATATATATATATATATATATATATATATATATATATATATATATATATATATATATATTAAAAATGAGGAAAATACCTTGCTCAAGCAGAGTCCCGCCGTTCCGTGTCAGGACGGTGGAAAAAAGTCAAGAAGAGGCAAAGAACAAAGTGACGTGGCTTTATGCTATATATAAAGGTACTGAGGTAGGATGGTTGTTAAGTGAAGGTACTGTTTCTTAATTGCCAAACCTTCAAGAACGAGGAGGTGGTGTTCATATGGTGACGTCATAATGACCTTAAAGTTTTTATAATTTATCTCTGCCTTACAGATTCTGGCGTGATTCCTAATATTTGATTGTTCAGGGGTGGATAATTTGCTGCCCACGTTCGTAACTCACACCTCTATGAGCAACACATCTCACTTTGAGCAACCGGCGCGTACTTCCTACTTAGGTCTGCTGATTACATCGCAGCAATTAAATAAATACATTACACCGGATTGCATTCTTAGTGTTTTAGGAAGCTTGAGCAAGTTATTTTCCTCATTTTTAATATTTGATATATATATATATATATATATATATATAGATATATATATATATATATATATATATATATATATTCTTTTTAATGTTTTTATTCGTAATTTTAATTAGAAATATTTGAATTTTTGTGATTTTACATTTCCTTTTCTTGAATATGTTATGTATTGATGTAATACTCATTCTTCGAGATTTTTTAATTCGTAAATTTACTTAGAAATACTTTAATTATAATAATTTTACGTTAACATTCCTAATTGTTTTGTATTGATGTAATAATTTATTTATTTCTTGCCTTTAGCCTGAAGATGGTACTTTGTCTCGAAACGTTGTTAGCCATAAAGATCATGTAATGTGCCATGTCCTTCCGTATCCCCGTACCTATTTCATAGAGGATTAGCCACCAGCGATGAAGAATATATACAATATATATAGATATATATATATATATATTAATATATTATATATATATAGATCCTACCCTATATATATATATATAATATAATACCATACATACATCGTGAAATTTATAAGTGGAAGATAAAAGGCCCCAAACCGGAATATATTCCACCTTTTCCATTTTCAGTAACATAGATGTAAAACTTGCTAAAAACGGAAAACTATTTAACAATAAACAGACATCGAGCGTCCATTCTCCACCTCTTCTCGTCCGACAAGGAGCGAGTGATAAGAATCGTAACTCGACAAAATGGCCAATAAAGTCCGAGGGGAAATGCTTAAGGTCGGAGGACAAAGGCCAGTTACTGGAAATGATTTTCTTTACGTCTGAGTTTACAGCTTTGCATTTCAAGGCAAGGTCAGTAAGAGAGACCCATGAAGAGGTTATCATGAAGGTTGTCAAACGCTGCTGCTATAGTTATGAAAAAAAGCATGGATTGGGCTTTCATAGAATATATATATATATAATAATATTATAATATATTATATATATATATATATATATATATATATATATATATATATATATATATCTATATAATATATATATATATATATATATATATATATATATATTATTATATATATATATATTACAGGGACTATACAAAGAAAGAACATATGACAGATCTTTAGACCTTTTTAAAGATGCAGGGTGGAAATTATCGCTCGACAGTAATTTATTTCGTTCGTGTATTGGTTCTTTTGATACAAATGATGTTTGTTTTCGTTGCTCCTAATGGACAAACGAAGGATTAAATTCAGTTCTTAGAATCTCTCCCAACTTCCCGGATCGGCTCCTCTTTCATTCATGAAGGAAAAGATTGATTGGCGCACTCAATAATTATTTTGAATTGAATTGAATATAGAATTTAGGCCAAAAGGTCAACCACTGGGACCTACGAAATTGACGGTAGAAGGTTTGAAAGGTGTAACAGGACGTAAACCTCACAATTGTACTATGAATCAATTGTTAGGAGAAGGTGGCAGGTAAGATGGAAGAGCGAACAGGAAAGGAGGAATAGTAAAACGAACGGAAGGGGTTGCAGCTAGGGGCCGAAGGCACGCTGCAAAGAACCGTTAAAAAATGCCTACAGTGCGGTGCACTGACGGCACTACTCCCTTGCGGGGATAGACATTTTGATAAAAATGTTCAGTGGGTTTGAGAAACACTAACTAATAAAGAAATAATGATTTTTCGCTGAAAATCTCCCACATGAAACCGGAAAACGACTGAATTATATATGGTGATGATAAAACACAAGAAATACCTTTGCGTTTACATTCTGAATAAGGAAATGAATGCTGTAGGAATTCTGCTGGAAAGCTTTGTCAGTTCTTGACGCAGCTGTTTTTAAGAAGTTTCAGAAACTGCGATTAAATATTTTGTGCTTTACCAATTTCAAAAAAGAAGATATAACGCAAGTCTTCGATTTTATCAGTATTAAGGAAATCAGGAATAGTGGCGAATCTGATGAAACCAGAATTTTGGACTTATCGATAAAGGAAGAATATTTTTTTTTTTATATATGAATG
>NC_061106.1:22655749-22660530 GCF_015104395.2 Macrobrachium nipponense
CGAAGTCAGCTATCGAAATCCACCCTAAGATATCAAGTAATGAAAAGGAAATTTGAATCATCTTCCTCTAACACAACTGAAACTACAGTATTAGATAGAAGAAATTTAAAGTAAGCAAAGTCAAACTGAGTTCAAAGAGCAACAGGTCAACTTGAAGGCTTAGATAGTGCACAGTTTTTCTATTTCCACAATACAACAAAGCAGCAATAGAAATTGGGACAATCTACATTTTATCATCAGAAGAGCAGAATGAAAGATGGCAAGACAATTGTTAGCGAACGTTTAAGCTTACTGCGCAAATAGTTCTCTCCACCACCACATACTTTTGAGAGGATTTTGAAAAGAGAGAGAGAGAGAGAGAGAGAGAGAGAGAGAGAGAGAGAGAGAGAGAGAGAGAGAGAGAGAGTTGCTTTTTAGTGAATTCACGACAGTTTCAAGTGGAGCAGTCTCTTTTCTCTCTCTCTCTCTCTACTCTCTCTCGTTCCAGCCGTTCGTCTGACTGCCTGTCTTTCTCTAACATAGTCCGACTTCCGATCTTCAAAAGCAATAATTCAAAGGCTTTCTCCTTAGAAAGCTCTTCCTTTCGGGTCTCTGTTGACACTTGACATTTAAGTCATCGCACAAACCATTTAACCGAAAGTCCAGATTAATCTACGTTGAAGTCAGCAATATTTTGGGAACCAAGAAATGTTTGAAATGTCTCCCAAGTAACAGGAATATGTTTTACAAATGCATTTTAGCACAAAATGGCCACAGATTATAATAAATTTTATACGAGAAAATGGAATGAAAAGTTCATCCTTGTAATTTTGCGAACAAATGAACAGTGTAAAAGGAAATTTAATTTGTTTGCTTATATTTTATTCCAATTATGAAGGAAACTTTAATTTTTAAAGATGTTTTGGTTGGTCAGAATATTTAATTATGCAATAAATGAGTGTTCTAGGATCCTTTGAACAAATATATTTCTTTTTAAAATAGGAATAAAAGTGGGAAAAAAAAGTGGTGAAAGGGGAATAGGCAGGAGACAGGAGCTGAAGTTGTTTAGGAGATAAAGCAATCTACATGTTTTTTGGTTACTTCTACATTTATCATTGATTATCTGAAATTTATAAATGAATTAAAAAATATAAATAAAACATTATTTTGTTGATTGATTTATCTTCTTCGCAAAAGCTAATTTTACCTTCCCAACTTTTGCTCCACTGCAAAATGGTGTTAGAAAATTACGAACAATTTGTACAAGATCTTTGGAAGACGCTCATTGTAACGAACAGGCGTTGACGATGAAAGAAAATTGTTGAAAAACCCCAACAAATTAAAAGAAATATTTCTGCGCACAGGAACCGGAAACTGAGGTATTTGTGCAACGATATTTGGATTTGGGGCTAAAGGAATGACAGAGCAACGTCAAAACACATCAGTACGGAAAAGTGGGTGCGGAGGATATAAAGTAATGAGCGAGACCCATCACGCCTCCTGTATTATTCATGGTTTTGTCGTGGATCAACATTCCATCCCTCTTTGGCCTCGTCAGAAGAATCATCGCTCTTTCCCTCTGCATCTATATGGTTCTGATTCAAGTTTTCTGTAGCTATGATCTTACTTTCGTTATTCTGAATAATTATATATATATAATATTAAATACATTACAGAAACAAATGATAAATATATCCCGATTATTTATATATATATATATATATATATATATATATATATATATATATATATATATATATATATAAATATATATATACACCAGCTTAAGAATGAAATGAACGAACAGACTATTTCTTTCTGTCCGCGTACGCAAATAAAAAATAACACTTACAGCCCCCACGAAAGGTCAGCAAAGAAACAAGCAGCTTCTACGTAAATCACTTGACTACAGCCATATGAATACCGTAAAGAAAGAAAGAAAGAAAGAAAGCCCTGGCCATTTTCGCCAGGTTATTAAACAGCGAGCAATCAATCCTCCCCTTCCGCGTTGAAGAGACCGATGAATATCGTTCCTCTTCCAGATGGGCAGTAAAGTCTCTGGACGACCTGACCTAAGGTCCGAATGGCAAAGAATCATAATACTAGAATGAATTCCCTTTACGTCGGATATCACAGCTTGGTAGCCAAAGGAATGATCTGCAGGGAATTGTCAGTTTTAGTTTTAGGAAGGATATCTCTCAGGTGCCCAATTTACTTCCGTCGTTACCATGGAGTTATTGCTGCGGGGAGACACTGTCTTAAATCAGATATATGTGAATGGATACAGAGAGAGAGAGAGAGAGAGAGAGAGAGAGAGAGAGAGAGAGAGAGAGACTCCTCTTAAATCAGATATATGTGAATGGATACAGAGAGAGAGAGAGAGAGAGAGAGGAGAGAGAGAGAGAGAGAGAGGACTGTCTTAAATCAGATATATGTGAATGGATACAGAGAGAGAGAGAGAGAGAGAGAGAGAGAAGAGAGAGAGAGAGAGACTGTCTTAAATCTTACATATTGTTCGGGTTGCCCCAGGTCCCTCAGTGTGAGGCACCTTAATGTCTACCAGAGAGTTGCTAGTACATCTTCCGGTATATTTTGCATCTTCCAATCTTGGATGGTCTGGGATGCAGTTTAGATATTTGTCGAGCTTATTCTTAAACACATCTATGCTCACTCCTGATATATTCCTCAGATGAGCTGGCAACGCATTGAAATAGGACGCTGCATTATCGATGCTGGTGCGTAGTGGGATTAATGTCCTGTGTGCTTTCCTTATTTTTCCTGGGTATGGTTTTGGGCACTGATTAATACTACCTCTGCTTGCTCTTTCTGATATTTTTAGTTCCATGATGTTTTCTGCTATTCCCTTACCTTCTATCTGTTTCCATGCCTGAATTATCATGTAGCGTTCTCTTCTCCTTTCTAGACTTATATAATTTTAAGGATTGTAGTCTTTCCCAGTAGTCAAGGTCCTTAACTTCTTCTATTGTAGCTGTAAAGGACCTCTGTACACTCTCTATTTGTGCAATATCCTTTTGATAGTGTGGGTACCATATAATATTGCAATATTCAAGTGGACTACGAACATACGTTTAATAAAGCATAATCATATGTTCAGCTTTTCTTGTTTTGAAGTGCCGTAACAGCATTCCCATTTTTGCTTTACATTTTGCCAATAGAATTGTTATTTGATCGTTGCATAACATGTCCTATTCATCATCACACCAATGTCTTTAACTACTTCCTTATTTGTGATTGTCTCATTACTAGGTCCCCTATATGCATATAGCTTTCCTTCTCTGTCTCCATAGTTTATTGATTTAAATTATCAGAGTTAAATACCATCCTATTTTACCTCTGCCCAATCATATACTTTGTTAAGGTCTCTTTGTAGCGCGTTCCTATCTTCATCACAAGTAATTTCCCTACTTATTCTTGTGTCATCGGCGAAACTACTCACTACCGAGTCCTTAACATTACTGTCTATGTCTGCAATCATAATAACAAACAGTAATGCAGCTAACACCGTACCTTGTGGCACACCGGAAATTCACCTTAGCTTCATCCGATTTCTCATCGTTTGTAATAACTATCTGTTTTCCTGTTGTGTAAAAATTCTTTTAAACCATCTTCCTACTTTATCCACTATATTAAGCTTTTCTAATTTTCTTCCGCTTATTTATATTATGGTCTACCTGGTCAGAGAGAGAGAGAGAGAGAGAGAGAGGAGAGAGATCGAGAGAGAGAGAGAGACTGTCTTAAAGAGAGAGAACTGTCTGTTAAATCAGATATATGTGAATGGATACACACACACACACACACACACACACACAGAGAGAGAGGAGAGAGAGAGAGAGGATTGAAGAGAGAGGAGAGACGAGGAAGAGGAGAAGAAATGAGAGAGAGAGAGAGCAGGACTGTCTTAAAGCAGATATAGTGAAATATGTAAATAAATACAGAGAGAGAGAGAGATTTTTTCAAACGGAGGAGAAAAATTCACAAAAATATTCCGTACGTAAGATTTTTATAACCACAAGTAATACATCACAGATAGGACTGGTAACATTTAAAGTATAATCTTGTTACATATATCTTTATAAAACAACATGATCATTTGATTGGTAAAGGTTAGTAAATTATGTTTTATTCATCACTAGATTGTGTTCAATACTATGCTGACTGTAATGGCAGAGTCATTAACTATGAATCCGATGCGTCCTCAAATGACGTAGAAAGGCAGCTAGGCAGGCAACCGAATAAAAAAATAAATTTCTGTCGAGAAAACAAACTTCAAGTCTAGGCAGAGAATCAATTTATTGAATATCAATAGGCTTTTGTATCGGGAACGTTCAGAAATAAACTTTGTTTAGTAGAAATGCTACATTTTTTTTTGCAACCCCAAGTTAAAAAAATATATATTTGGTATCCTGCATCAGATAAAGTACTCATTTCGAAAATGAACAAGTGATTCATGCATTCATTCATAATTTTTTTTTTACCAGAATTTCATGTCTGCCACAAAACATGGAAGTTCTCTGTTAATTACGACTCATTGCCTGTTCCATATTTTTTTTAAATCGGACAACTTCTGTCGAAGATTTGATTTACATCATCCGAATCATACACAATTGCACTCTCTCTCTTCTCTCTCTCTCTCGTCCTCCAACCCTCCCCCCCTCCTTCCCTCGTCTCCCTTCCCTCCCTACCCATACCCCTCCACTCGCCTTCTCCCCCTTCTCCTATCTCCTATCGCTCCCACAGAAGCCCCCCTGAAAAAAACTTTAGAGCAGTGAACTGTACCTGTA
>NC_061106.1:22661030-22666030 GCF_015104395.2 Macrobrachium nipponense
TACAGGTACAGTCACTGCTCTAAAGTTCAGGGTCGTCTGTGTGTGTGTGTCGTGTGTGTGTGTGTGTGTGTGAGAGAGAGAGAGAGAGACGAGAGAGAGAGGAGAGAGAGAGAGAGACAGAGCAGTAGAGAGAGAGAACAGAGACTGACGTGCAATTGTTGTATGATTCGGATGAGTAAATCCAAACTCTTCGACAGCAAAGAAGTTGTTCCGATTTAAGAAAAAATATGAACAGCAAGTAGTCGTAATTAACAGAGAACTTCCATGTTTTTGTGGCAGACATGAAATTCTGGTAAAAAAAAAATTATGAATGAATGCAATGAATCACTTGTCATTTGGCGGGGGAATGAGTACTTTATCTGATGCTAGGATACCAAAAAATATATATTTTTTTTAACTTGGGTTGCAAAAAAAAAAATGTAGCATTTCTACTAAAACAAAGTTTATCTTCTGAACGGTTCCGATACAAAAGGCCTAATTGATACTTCAATAAATTTGATCTTCTTGCCTAGAACTTGAAGTTTTGTTTTCTTCGACAGAAATTTAAATTTTAATTTTTTATTCGGTTGCCTGCTAGCTGCCTTTCTTTCACGTCATTTGAGGACGCATCGGATTCATAGTTAAATGACTCTGCCATTACAGTCAGCATAGTATTGAAACATCAATCTAGTGATGAATAAAACATATTTACTACCTTTACCAACAAATGATCACGTTGTTTTATAACCAAAAAGAAATATATGTAACAAGGATTATAAACTTTAAATGTGGGGGGGGGGGGGGGCGCCTACCAGTCCTATCTGTGATGTATTACTTGTGGTTATAAGATCTTACGTACGGAGGCATTTTGTTAATTTTTTCTCCCATCCGTTTCAAAAAAAAATCTCTCTCTCTCTCTCTCTCTCTCTCATCTCTATCTCTCTCTCTCTCATCTCTCTCTCTCTCTCTCTCCCTGTGTGTGTGTGTGTGTTATGCGTGTGTCCAGTGTAGCCATTCACAATATCTGATTTAAGACAGTCTATCTCTCTCTCCTTTTCTCTCTCTCTCTCTCAATCTCTCCTGCTCTCTATATATATATATAATATATATAGGAATATATATATATACATATATATTATATATATATATAGTATATATATATATATGATATATATATATATATATATATACATATCATTCACTTATAATCTGATTTAAGACTCTCTCTCTCTCTCTCTCTCTCTCTCTCTCTCTCTCTCTCTCTCTCTCTCTCTCTCTGTGTATGAAAGGGTAATGAAGAAAAATATTATGAAACATTTAATAAAGAATAATTTGTTTAATATAGGACAACATGGTTTCGTACCCGGAAAAAGTACACAAACCCAACTGTTAGTCCACCCTGAGAACATATACACAATATGAATAGCGGGAAATGAAACAGATGTGGTTTATCTAGACTTTGCAAAGCTTTTGCCAAGGTAGACCATAATATATTAGCGAACGAAAATTAGAAACATAATATAGTGGATAAAGTAGGAAGATGGTTAAAAGAATTTTTACACACACAGAGAGTAGTTATTGCAAACGATGAGAAATCGGATGAAGCTAAGGTAATTTCCGGTGTGCCACAAGGTACGGTGTTAGCTGCATTACTGTTTGTTATTATGATTGCATACATAGACAGTAATGTTAAGGACTCGGTAGTGAGTAGTTTCGCCGATGACACAAGAATAAGTAGGGAAATTTCTTGTGATGAAGATAGGAACGCGCTACAAAGAGACCTTAACAAAGTATATGATTGGGCAGAGGTAAATAGAATGGTATTTAACTGATAAATTTAAATCAATAAACTATGGAGACAGAGAAGGAAAGCTATATGCATATAGGGGACCTAGTAATGAGACAATCACAAATAAGGAAGCAGTTAAAGACATTGGTGTGATGATGAATAGGAACATGTTATGCAACGATCAAATAACAATTCTATTGGCAAAATGTAAAGCAAAAATGAGAATGTTGTTACGGCACTTCAAAACAAGAAAAGCTGAACACATGATTATGCTTTATAAAACGTATGTTCGTAGTCCACTTGAATATTGCAATATGATATGGTACCCACACTATCAAAAGGATATTGCACAAATAGAGAGTGTACAGAGGTCCTTTACAGCTAGAATAGAAGAAGTTAAGGACCTTGACTACTGGGAAAGACTACAATCCTTAAAATTATATAGTCTAGAAAGGAGAAGAGAACGCTACATGATAATTCAGGCATGGAAACAGATAGAAGGAATAGCAGAAAACATCATGGAACTAAAAATATCAGAAAGAGCAAGCAGAGGTAGATTAATAGTGCCCAAAACCATACCAGGAAAAATAAGGAAAGCACACAGGACATTAATCCACTACGCACCAGCATCGATAATGCAGCGTCTATTCAATGCGTTGCCAGCTCATCTGAGGAATATATCAGGAGTGAGCATAGATGTGTTTAAGAATAAGCTCGACAAATATCTAAACTGCATCCCAGACCATCCAAGATTGGAAGATGCAAAATATACCGGAAGATGTACTAGCAACTCTCTGGTAGACATTAAGGTGCCTCACACTGAGGGACCTTGGGCAACCCGAACGAACTGTAAGGTCTGTAAGGTCTCTCTCTCTCTCTCTCTCTCTCTCTCTCTCTCTCTCTGTATCCATTCACATATATCTGATTTATGACAGTCTCTCTCTCTCTCTCTCTCTCTCTCTCTCTCTCTGTATCCATTCACATATATCTGATTTAAGACAGTGTCTCCCCGCAGCAATAACTCCAGGTAAACGACGGAAGTAAATTGGGCACCTGAGAGATATCCTTCCTAAAACTAAAACTGACAATTCCCTGCAGATCATTCCTTTGGCTACCAAGCTGTGATATCCGACGTAAAGGGAATTCATTCTATATATTATGATTCTTTGCCATTCGACCTTCAGGTCGTTCCAGAGACTTTACTGCCCATCTGGAAGAGGAACGATATTCATCGGTCTCTTCAACGCGGAAGGGGAGGATTGATTGCTCGCTGTTTAATAACCTGGCGAAAATGGCCAGGGCTTTCTTTCTTTCTTTCTTTCTTTACGGTATTCATATGGCTGTAGTCAAGTGATTTACGTAGAATCTGCTTGTTTCTTTGCTGACCTTTCTTGGGGGCTGTAAGTGTTATTTTTATTTGCTTACGCGGACAGAAATAGTCTGTTCGTTCATTTCATTAAACTGATGTGTATATATATTATATATATATATATATATATATATATATATATATATAGTATATATATATATATATATATATATATATATATATATATATATATGTATATATATATATATAAACATGGGGAAAACCCTCATGTATTTCATAAGGTAAGCGTGGACACGAAACGGAAGGCAGACCCCAATAACTCCATTTACATACACAGCCTCTCTCTCCTCTCTCGCTCTCTCTCTCTCTCTCTCTCTCTCTCTCTCTCGGCAATCATCCCCACATCTCTCTCTCTCTCCTCCTCTCTCTCTCTCTCTCTCTCTCTCTCTCCACCTCTTTCTCATCCACTTCTACCGTAATGAAAATGAGAGAGTTGCATCTAACATAACGTTTATTTACAATAACTAAATCAATTAAACTAAGTAATCCAGTCTTACAGCTAACTTAAAACAACTCATTGTCAAGTCACCCAAAAGGTCACACCTTTTCCCTGGGAACTCTGTCCCACCGAAATCCAGAAACCGTCTGTCAAAGATACGAACACATCCCGGTAAGTACACACAAGTTTAAAGACAAAGTTAATAAAATGGAACATCTTCACAAGATATCAAACAAGCCACCCCTTTTGCTAAAGTAAAGGTAACACACTTACCCATTCCCAACCGGAATATCACTCACTGATAAATAAAAACACTTTGGCATCTGCCCATCATGGCTTCGCCTTCCTCCTCGAATGTCTGTGCAAGATCTCCCCATAATCTTGGCATTATGAATAAGAAGAGGCGCACACGCACATACGAATGCACACTTCGACAACGCCTCGCGGTTCTAGCTGCATCTAGTTTCACAAAGGCACTTTGGGAAGAGTTCATAAAACTGTCGTACGTTGACTTCCTGAACTAAGCATTTTTATCTCACGCCATCCCCTAGAAACTCATTCATCAGTACTCTCAGGTCGTTATCTCTGCCCTGTCCTCCACATTCCATAGGTTACAGAGAATGCACGAACAATATATTATTAATCAAAACCCTATGTCTTACATATATATATATAATATATATATATATATATATATATATATATATATATTTCACTTAACTTAGACGCCTTTTAGTCCCACAAAAAGGTTACAAATAAATAGGCTCCAGGAAGTTGAAATCGAAGCCTCTAATAAAAGTGAGCGTTTTGGAGCTTCTTTACGAGAGATAAGAGCTAAGAACGAGAGAGAGAGAGAGAGAGAGAGAGAGAGAGAGAGAGAGAGAGAGAGAGAGATATCCTAATATCCTAGTGAATATAAAAAGGAAAACAATTAGACATGGGTTCATATTTTTCTTGCATCGTACAACCAGTAGGTTAATAAATACCACCATAAGCTTTCTAAAACCTCTCTATGGTAAGAGCAACTCATTTGAGTACGGCATTAAAAACTAAAAGAAAAAAAATAAGAGGTAAAATGATTTCTTTTTAATGTTTCTCAATGCGTGATATTATGGCCTATAATAAAACCCACAGAGCAGCCGGAATAGAATATTTTACTGATTACGAGACTGATATTCCCTTTAGCTGTGGGCATCTCGTCGTCACTTGGGGTAGAATCCACATAACAGCATCAGATTTATACGGTTTAATGAACTTTTGAGTAAGCTCATACTAGGTAGTCAATTTACGAAGCTGTAGTATGCAAGAATATTCTAAATGATTTGATGTGCCGGTTGTATGTATTTTAATAAGATATGCATCGTCTCTCCCCCCCAAACCTGTCTCTCCGCCCTACACACAAA
>NC_061106.1:22673530-22686726 GCF_015104395.2 Macrobrachium nipponense
GCATTCACTTCCAGCGAACCGAACGTTGTCCAAAGTTAGTTTTGGATGTGAGGGAGCTCTTTCAGACAGCTCTTTCAAACAGCCGTTTAGAGTTCCATGGCATTACTCGCTTTAGAGTAGACTAATCGGACTCAGCATAGTTGAATAGTTTGTGTGATGGCGTCAAAAGCCGGGTGTCAACGCATACTCGAAAGTGAAATGATTTCTGTGGAGCCTTTGTAACCTTTCCTCTGAAGATTAGATGCTAAAGAGAGAGAGAGAGAGAGAGAGAGAGAGAGAGAGAGAGAGAGAGAGAGAGAGGGCAGGAGTCGCTAAAAAGAATGTGCATTCATATATAAAAAAATATATTCTTCCTTTATCGATAAGTCCAAAATTCTGGTTTCATCAGATTCGCCAACATTCCTGATTTCCTTAATACTGATAAAATCGAAGACTTGCGTTATTTCTTCTTTTTTGAAATTTGTAAAGCACAAAATATTTAATCGCAGTTTCTGAAACTTCTTAAAAACAGCTGCGTCAAGAACTGACAAAGCTTTCCAACAGAATTCCTACAGCATTCATTTCCTTATTCAGAATATAAACGCAAAGGTATTTCTTGTGTTTTATTATTATCATATATAATTCAGTCGTTTTCCGGTTTCATATTGGAGATTTTTCTATTGGTTATTTTTTCTAAAACCCACTGAACATTTTTATCAAAATGTCTATCCCGTTAGGGAGTAGTGCCTTCAGTGCACCGCGCTGTAGGCATTTCTTAAGGTTCTTTGCAGCGTGCCTTCGGCCTCTAACTGCAACCCCTTTCGTTCCTTTTACTATTCCTCCTTTCCTGTTCGCTCTTCCATCTTACCTGCCACCTTCTCCTAACAATTGATTCATAGTACAATTGTGAGGTTTTCGTCCTGTTACACCTTTCAAACCTTCTACCGTCAATTTCGTAGGTCCCAGTGGTTGACCTTTTGGCCTAAATTCTATATTCAATTCAATTCAAAAAAATTATTTAGTGCGCCAATCAAGCCTTTCCTTCATGAATGAAAGAGGAGCCGATCCGGGAAGTTGGGAGAGATTCTAAGAACGGAATTTAATCCTTCGTTTGTCCTTTTGAAGCAACGAAAACAAACATCATTTGTATCAAAAGAACCAATACACGAACGAAATAAATTACTGTAGAGCGTTAATTTCCACCCTGCATCTTAAAAAGGTCTGAAGATCTGCCATATATGTTCTTTCTTTGTATAGTCCCTGTATATATATATATATATATATATATATATATATATATATATATATATATATATATATATATATATATATATATTCTATGATAGCCCAATCTATGCTTCTTTCCATAACTAAACTGAAGAAATTAAAACATAGCAGCAGCGTTTGACAACCTTCAGATAACCTCTTTGGTCTCTGCTACTGACCTTGCCTTGGAATGCAAAGCTGTAAATTCAGACGTAAAGAAAATCATTTCCAGTAACTGGCCTTTGTACCTCCGACCTTAAGCATTTCGCCTCGGACTTTATTGGCCATTTTGTCGTGTTACGATTCTTATCACTCTCTCCTTGTCGGCCGAGAAGAGGTGGAGAATGGACGCTCGATGTCTGTTTATTGTTAAATAGTTTCCGTTCTTACCGAGTTATTTCTGTGATGCTGTTTTACATCGATGTTACTGTGGGGAAAAGGTGGAATATATTCCCGGTTTGGGGCCTTTTATCTTCCACTTATAAATTTACGATGTATGTATATATACTATATATATATATATATATATATATATATATATATATAATATATATATATATATGGATGTATGTATATATATATATATTATATATATATATATATATATAATATATATATATTCCTGGTTTGGGTCCTTTTATCTTCCACTTATAAATTCACGCTATATGTATGTATAAGTTTAGGCTATACATATATATATATATATATATATATATATATATATATGTGTGTGTGTGTGTGTGTGTGTGTGTAGTGTGTGTGTGTCGTGTGTGTACATATATATATATATATATATATATATATATATATATATATATATATATATGTATAGTATATATATATATATATATATATTATATATGTATAGTATATAGTATATATATATATACATATGTATATATATTTATATATATATATATGTGTGTATATATATATACACACACACAAATGATAAATGAATTCATAGTGACCTAAGGTTATTTAACTTAAGCTCGCTCTTGTATAATTTACCTGTCACTCGTTTATTAATTCACTTATTTATTATCAAATCTAGATATGACATATCTATTGCATTATATTTCGGCTCATTGCCAAAACATGTAATATACAAAGTGGATGCAGTACAATACAGTTTTTTTTATCCTATAAATCAAGATAACAATTTCTTTAATGACCTATTCTTTACTGATTACAGCAAATATTAACTTGAAAATCATTCAGAAAACCTATGATAATTACTTGATTTCCTCTTCCTTTTTTGTTTCGTCTGCGGGCTCTCTCTCTCTCTCTCTCTCTCTCTCTCTCTCTCTCTGTCACACACGTCGTTTTCCTTCCCATATTCTTGTGCATTTTCTCGTGTAAGGGTTCAAAACCACAGCTTTATTTTATTCTTTCCGGTGTGAAAGCTTTCCTTTATTTTTTCTTTATTCCCCCCATTCGCGTGGCCATGCAACATTGCGCTGAAGTTAGAAAGGAAGGAAAGTTTGAGAAAGGGAAAGTTTTATGACTGAGATGTTAAAGAGCGAAGAAATACCTATAGTAAAACTGTGAAACAAATATATTTATATAAAGCACTCAAGTTAACTGTTGCGGCTAAAGGGCATTTATCCACCAAAACCCATATTTTCATCTTTTATATTAATGTTACCCGTCATAACCTAAATTAACCTGAACTTTATGGAAATATGTGACTAAGAATGCCTCTCTCCACTCTGTTGGTGCCGATCAAAGTCAAAGAGAAGAAACGTTACAATTGTCCTGAGCTTCAACCCATCGCTTCCAATAACGTCCTTCGTCCTTTTTTCTGTAAGAGAAAACAACAACTCGTTAGGGTTCGTCATTATAATCATTAAGTTCTAATGAAGAAGAGAGAAGAAGCGCTAAATTCGCAGATAATTCTTGTTTATCTCTCGACGTTCCAAAACAGTATTGCCAGCCGTTGGGAAAAGATCCAATTTCCCTTTGAAATTTATAACTCTTTCTGTCCCCTGATTTGGATACGAAGGAAAGTGGTTTTTTTTTTTTTTTTAGATGAAATGAAGTATTTATTCTGTTACGAATGCAGTTCGTTGCAAAGAATCCTTTAATAAGACAAGTCGCTGAACCTATGTAAGGAGGTTGTTTCCTTTTTATTATTATTAATATTATTATTTTTTAATAACATCTGGGTTAGGGTTTGAATATAATAGATCTTCGTTTGAACTTTTCATTCATTGTACTAAACGTTTTTCGTGCCCTGATGTTCGAATGATCATCTTTCTTTGAATTAGACAAAACTAAATGGAATGCGATTTTTCTAAAACATGTAGTAGTAAAACTAGCAGATTCTGTAACTATATACATAAAACAAAGATAGCAGCTGAATAATTAGAGAAAGGTCAGCATCAATTTCTGCTTCGTTGTTCATAATTTTTATATGAAATAAGTTTTTATTATTATTGTATATAAATGCATTCACGTTACAATTTCCATTCATTCATACAAAAATGACATTCGTTTTCGTTTGCACTCATTCTGAAGCTTCGGATGGTTCAGGGATAAACCGACTGAGTGCGCTTAATCGAAGCACAGGAAAAGAGAGTTAATGAAGAGAATAAGAATAACAAATGACAGCGGGAAGCTATTCATCACAAACACCGATTTGAACAATTCATTGAACATTCAACATCCAATCGTGCGTTGCAAATCAAATACACTCCACGATTCGTATCGCCTCGCGTAGCGGAGCTCATGATTGCTAAACGCTATTTGTGATTGCTATTGCTGCAGCACATATCATTGCTAGCGCTGGATGACATAAATGACGAGATCATCCCTTCGCTGACTAAATCTCCTGTTTAATTCTAGATAAAAAAAAAATGTCCTAGACGTAAATGGTTCCCATCGGGCGCTTCGGTGACGCAAAAGGACGAATGATTTTCGTGTATCGCAGACTGTGCTTTGGGGAGACGACGGTCCAGTTAAAATCGCTAAATTACATCCGGGATCGTCATTCTGTGAAAGCACTCTTGCCATCGCCAGTTCGCTTCGTTTCGATACCCGCTTTTTTTTCATGTATGTATGTATGGATGTATGTATGTATGTATGTAGTATATATATATATATATATATATATATATATATATATATATATATTATATATTATATATATATATATAATATACACACACACATACACTTTATATATGTATGTCTGATTGTCTGTAATGTATATGCGCCTGTTATTTAAGTTATTTTGAGGCGGTGTTGAAGGCGATATGAGCTTCTTTCTAAATGATTTCTTATGAATTAACTCACAGTCACGGCACCAAGGAAGGAGTTAGCCAAGAAAGCTTTAAATTGAAGCCGTAAAATAGACAGAACGCACTTGATGAACAAATCCTCTTTAAAAGGAAAAATTCGGCTGTTTAAGTGAAAGCATAATCTTCGATCCTGATCTGTGATTTCCACATTAGGAATGTTTTTCATTGAAAGAGAGAGAGGAGGGGGGGGGGGGGGGCGGTTACACACTTAATTTTCGCGTCGGTAATTTATGAAAGGCAATAATTGTAGTTCCAGTGATGGGTGTTTAGCGGCAAACATTTTTTTTTTTCATCTTTCACTCATTTCATTTTACAGTCTATTATCCTAGTCTTTATCAAATTTTCTGCAAAATAACTTTCTGACATGGTCAAACTATATATATATATATATTATATATATATTATATAATATATATATATATATATATATATATATATATATATCCTATATATATCATAGATATATATATATGTATAATAGTTTTACGAGGCAACTAAGGATTTATAGATAACAGCATAGCTGAAATGGTTAACGGTAGAAAAAAAGAAATAAATAGAAAAAAGATATATATATATATATATATATATATATATATATATATATATATATGTATATGTGTGTATATATATATATATATATATATATATATATATATATATTTTTTTGAGTTTTACGAAGCAACTGAGGATTTTTTTTTTTTTTTTTTTTTTTAAGAAATTAACTTTGCTTATGATAAGCCTTAAATCAGATCCTCAGAAAAAAATAAATAATAAACAACATTCTTATGAAGCATCTACTGATCTCGCTCCAAACACATATATTGATGCTGAACTGCATAATGAAAAAGATGCTGTTCATTGGACTCTGACGCTTCTCTTTGTCTGCAAATCGGAAGAAAAGAGCTCTCATTCCGGCACTTCTGCTTAGCTGCTTCTAATGACCAAAAGACGAACGAGAACTATCGGTGAGGTTGACGCCACTTTCCACTTGAAGTGAGAAGCGACGAATCTTTCGTCCTTCGTTTCCGATCTCAATTAAATAGTTACTAAGATGCGAAGGACAAGAACTTGCCAGGAGATGGAATGGCGTCAAAAGGCGGAACTGTACGACACCGGTAATAGCAGAGGAGAGGAATGTTTGTGCTGAGGAAGAATAATACAAGAGAGGTGGAGTTTCCTCACAGGGAATTTAAGGCTGAGATATCTTGTAGTATATCTTGCATACCTCGGTTACTTTCTCCAGTATATCGTTTCTATGTATGGTGTTATTTTTACGTTGCAGGGAACCAGTGGTTATTCAGCAACGGGACCAACGGCTTTACGTGACTTCCGAACTACGTCGAGAGTGAACTTCTATCACCAGAAATACACATCTCTAACACCCCAATGGAATGCCTGATAATCGAACTCACGGCCACGGAGGTGGTAGGCCAAGGCCATACCGATCACGCCACTTGGGCGCTTCTTCAGTATATTATCAATGGAAGGAACGATTTGCAAATTCTTTTTCCTAAAGACAACTTGCAGTTTCGTTTTACGCTTACAAAAACTATGGCTTCTCTCAAAGGAAAATTGTTAAATAAAGAGAAAATGAAATTTGAGAGAGGTATTCAGTATATCTTACATACATCGGTTACTTTCACCAGTATGTCAACAGTGAAAGGAATGATTTATCAATGCTTTTCCATGAAAGACAAATTAAATGTTTGACATACGGTCACCTATAAAAAATTATGCCTGACTTTTCATTCCCTATAAATAACTGGAAAATGGAAATAGAAAGACAGTTACACATCTCAGTATTCCATATCATAATCGCCATAAGTTAGACTGGTTTTCCAAGTCCCGCTACGCAGTGAGCTATGATGAGAAGAAACCTCAAGATAGAAACCAAGTAAAGATTTGATGATGTCATTTCTTGATTACAAAATCAAATGTTACACTGGAATGCAGTACAGAAAATAGAGCAGATCTTGAGATCATTTGGTCCTGTCTTTCCTTCATTCTTCGTTCAATCCTACAGTTATTCACTTAAGAATCAATTGTGATTACGATTGAGTAAACACCTGATTATCAACTTCACAGTCTCATGCCATACATACATTAATACATACATTCAGTGTTTTTTAACATAGTGATGGTCTATTGAAGAGTAAGTAATGTAACCTATCCGTAATAGCGTTACTCATAAAAGGGTTATATCAACAAACTATACATAAATAATGGAAACAAGTGTAGCGTTCTCAAATAACAACAATCATTGGTCATTCCAAGCCCACTGCAGCCTCCCACACCCAGCTCAATTTTCGTGGCCACAAGGAGAGAGTGACAAGAATCGTAACTCTTCAAAATGGTCAGTAAAGTCCGGGAAAAATGCTCAGGGCCTGAGGACAAAGGCCAATATACTGGAATTAATTTTCTTTCTGCTGGAGTTTACAGCTGTGTGTCCCAAGACAAGGTCTGCTGGAAATCGCTTTTTGGGCGAAGAAGCCTTTACGAAAAGCAACTCGAAGGCTCTCCTTTGGTCTGGGTGTTCCCTTTGCTTCGTCGGGAGAAAGGATCTTCGGGCGATGTAACGGTTTTGTGAAAATAAATGAATAGTGACTGAGAGAGGAACACAAACAAACCTTTGATCCGAATACTTTGCAATCAAAATGGAGGACAAATTTCTCCTTTTCCACTCTCTCGATGGGAATGATAATAGAGAGGAGACGATGCACTAATAGCAGACGATAAGGAGATTTAATGCTAATGATGTAAATTAGCTTATTCTAGATATTACAAAAAAAGGGATTAAAATCATTCGAAATATTTCTCTTCGTTCCGTCGATGGGAATGATAAATGATTGCATGAAACGATACACCTAAAGTAAAGGATACAAATATTTAAATATAATGACATAAATAAGCCTTAATTATACAATGCAGACAACGAAAACTCGGATTGCTTCAAAAGAGAATCCTGCCTCGCGAAATTAGTAATAATAACTCTTACCAACATATTTTATATATTGTTTTTATTATTTCACGTTATTCGACGAAAGGGATTCTAATAACTGTGATGAGCCCCTAAAATGTGAGCTTGCCTTTCTGATTATGATACCTTTTTGTTTTCCTTTCGTTTGAATATTAAGTAAAGAATAAACGAAGGCGAAAATACTTTCCTAGATTAAATAACTCCACAAAATTGCAAGGAAAACAATATTAAACTGGATTACCTTCAATAGATGTATCCTAAATATATATACTCTCTCTCTCTCTCCTCTCTCTCTCTCTTCAATGATGTATCTGCATATATACATGGTTGCAAATTTTGCACCTCTCTCTCTCTCTCCTCTCTCTCCTCTATCAGTATTAATTTGTTCTTCGAAATTATAATACAAAGTCGTTCCCTTTGAACCTTTGATGGCTCTTCACAATGATAAACAGCTTCACGCCACAAATCAAAGCGACAATCAGTCAGTTCTGAAATGAGCACTTCTGGGATACCCTTAATGTGATTTGCTCGAAAAAGAAAAAAGGAAAAAAGGAAACGGGTTTGAAGTTACTAGCATATCGATTGCGCGTGATTGATTTCTGGGAGGGGAAAATTGATTCGTACCATTAGGTATTGAGATTTGAATCTAAAGGTACAATTATTCGCTTTGTGAAATGGAAATACACAGCAACGGGGATTAAGTATTGTCGTTTTTCTTGCAACTATATTTGAAGTAGACGTAAAAACGCAATAAGTGACACTTTATTTGAAACTATGTAAATAAGTTACGAAAGGAACTTAATTTTTAAATTACAGAAATATTTTATGCCTAGAAGGAACTTTGAAAACTGCAATTATGGACAAAGTACTCAGAAAATGTGGAAAGCATTGATCCATGAAAAAAATACTAAAAGAAATGTAATTCACATATATACGATCTACTACCTGATTCGTATATAACTTTGTACTTTAATTATTAAATATGCATAGATACTTGAGTACCTGACACTCCCATAGAAAGTAACTTCTTTGAACAGGACTAATGTGGTGAACTTGAGAGCAGAATGAAGTTAATAAAAAAATCTGAACATTGTGCGGGAAGATGCTCAAATGTTGACGTCTTTGAACATCCATTAGTGCTTCTCCTACTTTGTAAGTCAGATGACGCGGTCTGCCACATCGCAAAGCAAGAGGCCGTGATCGGGGGACCTGTTAAAGCCTAATTAAAAAGTTAGTCAGTCCCGATGAACCGACATTTCCCGGTGGCCTTAGGCCTACGAGCGATTTGTTCTGAGGTCGAGTCAGTCGTCAGTTCGCTTTACGATTCCTTTCAGAGTTTTCTTTCGTCCTTCAAGAATGGAAAATCATGATTGAATACCATCGCCACAGATTTCCTCATTACTATTATTAAGGTTATGAATTTTCTTGATATCTTCGGTGGAAAAAGTCCTCCATGTTTTCTTCCCTTTTCCATTTTAACATAACTCGGGTTCCTTCTTTTGTAATACGTTTTATGAACGCTTTCTCACGAAAGGTTGCTCAGGGTTTAATGATTTTGTAACGAAACTTACCTATTAAACATACGAAAGAGCTTCCCGGTATTTACTTGATAAATAAGAAAGTCAATTCACGCAGTAAACTTGGCAATAAATTACTTTTTATTTCACTGAAATTCTCTCCTACATCAAATGAAAAAGGTAAATAGCTTTTTCTCCTTAGAAATCCATTAAAGTTGCTCTGGTTTCTTGCCCGAGAAAATCGAATTTAAAATATGTTAGAAGAAAATGAAGGTATAATACGTTTAAATATACTGCGAAATCTGTCAAGCGCTATTTTAAATTTTCGATTGTCGGATCATGTTTTGGGGACAGAGGAACCTAATTATTTTCCTTAACCACATTTTTGATTGGATGAACCTCGAGGACCAACTCTGACTTCTTTAGAAGGTCTAACTTCACGCCATATCTTTAATTTAGTGTTTAATATCTTCATGATTTTCTAGAAACAAATCAACATTTGTGATTTAATGCAGAATTTCAGTTTTTTAAGATATTCGAAAATCTTTTATAGATCTACTGAAACCATTTATTTTTGTTGTTTTGTCCTATTAGGATTCAATTCCCACGTCATTTCTCATAACATTTTATATTTTCAATGAGTCATACAAGGTTTTCGAAAAATCCAAAATATTACAGTAATGAGTTACCTGTAAATGTTATGTGTATTTTCCTAATCACCTAATTTCCTTTGGATAATCTGAATGAGCTGGAAAACTTTTTATTTTGGATCAATGGTACCAAAGCAAAAGCGCGAAAGAGCTATAAATAGTTTTTAATCTTTTATAACATTTTAATGTGTGTTATGGCTTTAACGGCCGACAGACGCAAAGCTTATTTTCACTGCAGTTAACTTCGCAAACCTTTCGGTCAAAAGCACAAATATTGCAAAAGTCCGATGCATTAAAAACCAAGGAAATGACAGTAAGTGGGAAGCAGAAGTTATTTTATTGTTAAATCTTTACAGTACTATTTCCGAAAGACTTTGTTTTCGGATACAGAACTGTAAACTCAGACATAAAGAAAATCATTCCAAGTAACTGGCCTTTGTCCTCTGACCTTAAGCATTTCGCCTCGGACTTTATTGGCCATTTTGTCGAGTTACGATTCTTATCACTCTCTCCTTGTCGGCCGAGAAGAGGTGGAGAATGGAGGCTCGATGTCTGTTTATTGTTAAATATTTTCCGTTCGTTGTACGTTGGCTCTTGCCGAGTTATTTTTGTAATGCGGTACTACTATCGACATTGTTTTAGGAAAAGATTCCCTTTTAGGGCCTGACAATTTGAAGTTATAAAATTTATATATATATATATATATATATATATATATATATATATATATATATATATATATATATATATATATATATATATACGTATATATGGAATTGTATTTCAAACTATAGATATATATATATATATAATATATATATATATATATATATATATATATATATATATACATATATATAGATAATATATATATATATATATATATATATATATATATATACAACCTCGTATTCCAAAAACTTATGTTTCGGTTCATTCAAGTTGATATATATATTAAATGTGATATAAGGTAGGTAGTCAGAAATTTCTTTCTTGTACTAAGTACCTCCACCACAAAGGGTTGCTTTACAAATTTTTTGTACACTTGCTTGAGGGTATGTGTGTGTGTGTGTGTGTGTGTGTGTGTGTATGTGTACGTGTTAGCAGCATGCAAATCCCTAATAATGTAATAAAACTTCGCAAATATATTCATCAGGAGTAATACTAGGAATGATTAACTGTTGCGAAAATCGGCATAGAGTTAACGCTCTGTTGATATGGACCCCTTGTTCTCATTTCGAAAGAGGGGGAACTTGGCCTGATTTAAATTCTCGGTTACTTATTAGCGGTGTCGTTGTTTTTATTTGTATTGCATGTCTTTTACAGCTTTTTGATTAACTAATTAACTCGTGTGTAATGTATATATATAAATTATATATATATATGTATATATATATATATATATATATTATATATAATATATATTTTTATGCGAGCTACAAATGTCCTTATCTCATTCTCTCTACCTCGGAATTGATATATTTTCATATATGTAAACCGAAGGGGATTTTTTTATTTGACGAAATTATTGTCACATAAAAAATTCTCCAGGTAGAGCGAATTAGATATTAAAGGACATTTGTAGCTCGAATAATTTAGATGAATCACGGTGACGTGATAAATTATTCATATGTATATATATATAATATATATATATATATATATATATATGTATGTATGTATGTATATATATATATATATATATATATATATATATGGTATGTATGTATAAATGACTGAGAAATACGTGAAGCAGAAAAATTTAAATTAAAGGCCTTGTGTAAAACAGATTACCTGATATTCTTTAATGTGGTTTCCACCGATGAATAATCGAACATGTCCCAAAATAACCGGTTATCAGTACAAATAGTCTGATGCTGTGTGATTCAGCCATTTCAAGGATAGAGCTAACGGTGTATGTGCATAATAGGTTCATGTAAATGCTTCAAATAGGTGTATGAAATACATTTGTGAAAATGTATTGACCTAATATTATTTTATCGCGTCTTTTTTCTTCAACCCAACATCTATTCGGAGAAGCATTGTAATACTTTTTGTATAATTTAGTAATATGCAAGTTAATAGATAAATCAATCACCCACGTTACTTTCTGTGGCTTGACAGACGGTTGGAAGTAAATCCAAATAATAATGGAAGAAAAGAATCTTCATATCATGATTGAAATTCCTTTGTCGATGAAGTATTTCTGAAGCTATTTGCATCTGTATTCTTTTTCAGTTCACCCTTGATGCCAATTGACTGTTTTTTGTTTTTTTTCTCGCATTAACTTAGGATGGGTCATGTAAACACCAGATAAACGATGGGAAAAAAATAGTATACATATTGATTACCAGACATAAAGGCAGCGGTATATGTCTGCCTATTCCATGAGGATGTTGAATCCAAAGCCCGGTGTTATTGCTATAGTAGATTCACATCAGCCATGCATTTGATGTCTAGGTCAGTCCCTTACGACGCTCCTGATTGGCCGTTGATAAGCCAATGACAGGGCTGGAAACTCTCTGTCTCTCTCGAGAGTTCACATAAGCAGGAGGTATGTTCCACTCTCCTAAGGGATACTTTTGAAAAACGTATCCCTCAGGAGAGCTGGAACATGCATCCTGCCTATGTGAACTCTCGAGAGAGACTGCAGTGTTTCCAGCCCTGTGATTGGCTTATCAACAGCGAATCAGGAGCGTTGTAAGGGACTGGCCTTGACATCAAATGCATGGCTGATGTGAATCTATTATAGCCATCATGGTGTAAAATGCGAGAATTAGCAGCCACACGCATCGTGTACAAGGCTTCTCTCATGAAAAAAAAGAGATAGAACTGAAAATAACGTTTACAGAGACTCTTAAGGTTTCAATCTACAAAAGAACAACGCGGGTGGTTATTTTGGTCTCGGGTAGATTAAAACTGGAAGGAAAGGACTTGCAGCCTGGGAACAACAAGGCATTGGGAAATTTCTGTTCTTGTTAATCAAAAGTGGAAGGGACTGCTTTTCAGGGCTGAGCACGACAGAAGACGAATGCGTTCAGAATGGTAAAATAATATCGTAGGGCAAGGCGTTACGTAACTATTTTTTAGTTTCAGGATGACGTTGGTGTTGTGGTTAGCCCCATGGATTTAACAAAGGCACACTTTATTTTAAAATGGAGACAGAATCACGAGAAATGAATGACCAAAAAAGACATGGTGTATTGTCCAGCTGATACCATTAAGAAAACTATTGAAACTTAAACGCTGTTTTTTAAGACGGTTGATTACTTGCCTTGGTACTGCAAAGGGATCGCTAATGATTGCGCGAAAGAATCCATCTAAATACCGGAAAGTAGAGTTGAAATGTTACGGATAAGGAAAAACATTTTTGAAACATGAAGCGTATCAAGTTTTGACTGGAAGCTCGTTTGCAGTTCAGTTTGCTTCGTTTAATAGTGGTGAGCAAACAATGATCAAATTCAAATATATATAGTTACTTTCTTTTTTCATTATCGACAACTGA